>NC_024311.1:9758943-9784972 GCF_000523025.1 Cynoglossus semilaevis | reverse complement strand
AAATGTGATGAACAAGTGCCTAATACAGCTAAGACAATTCTGTAGCTTATATCATAAGACAAAAACTAAAATATCTTAATAATGACTTTAGTAATTTTACCATAATTCGGTTTACATTTTACAGACTTTCTGACAGTCTGAGGTTTCAGTAAACACAATATAAATCAGTGGCGTCTACATAATAATTTTATTCCTTTCACATTAGTAATAACGCTGATCATCTGTAAAGTAATAAATACATCTTTGTAACTATTTATTAAACAATGGAACACATACAGTATATACTGTACATAAAAGACAAAATAATTTTAATATTTAATATATTTAACTAAAAGACTATTCAGACACGATGATTTGCCAAGTTATTAGTAAAAACACTGACACAACTCTAAAGATAAACCAAAAAATAGTTGTACTGAGGTTCACCCATCACAGTACATTTTTCTTTATCTCTTTTTTCTTATCTGTCCCTCTCTCTACTCTTGCTCTAGTGGTTCCCATATAGAGAACTGGCACTCTGTTCTGAGAAATGGACTAGTCAATGCCTCTTATACCAAACTGCAGGTACGTAGTCCTGGCAGTTGGCTGGAAATTTATGATGCATCTGCTCTCGGACAGTGAACCTGGTCTGTGGAAGAGCAGGCTTGTTGTCCGGCTGATTCATTTTTGCAGTTAATAGATGCCAGCTTCCCTTTTTACATCTTTGCAATTGGCATTGTAGTGAGCAGGGCACACAGGAGGCTCCTGCCTGTTCTTTGTCTCCTTCACAAACAGCAGTGGGCAGTGTGACTCTCCCTGCTGTGGGGCAAAAGAAGGGGTCTGTAGTGTCACCTGCAGTGTCAGGAGGCTGCCTCGTGTGCCCTGTAAAGGTAACCACTTAGAGCATTAAGTAGGCTAGGTCTGAAGCTGAAGGATGCACAGGGAGAATCTCCGTGACAGTGAGTATTTGCAATGCTGGACTGTGACCTGTAGGCGAATGAGGCAAGCTTCAAGGTCAGTATTTAGGACGGATTTCCAAATGCCATGAATGAGTGAAGAGGTATTGGCAAAATATTTGAAAACCAACATCTTACTCAGTTCTGCATCTAACGCTTGTTCAATTCACCATTAGTGTTTCATTATTGATGCAGGTTTGTTAAGGACAAATTATTATAAAACAAGAAATTTAAGTGACGAGGCAAATGCAGAAAGTATCTGCTTTTGGGGAAACAGACACAACGCACTCTCTGAAAATAGATTAGACACGATTGTATCTGAAATTTCAAGGATCCTAAAGCTTTTCATGTTTTCCCTGATCGCTGTATCACGGTGACGGCCTTTGTTTGCCAACTTTTTTAACTCACCATTTTTGATCCCGACAGTGCTCATCTGTCACCCATTTTTCCTCTGTGTTTCACCTTGAGCATTGACACCCGTCCTCCAGTATATGCTTCTGGTGCCAGCTATGGAAAAAAAAGGAAAAAAAAACACCGGTCTTTTGTTTGATCTTGCACAGCTTTTCTCATCCTCTGTTCAATCTTTATTCCATTGTATTCTCAAACTGTCATGCTCCTCTTTGTTCTTCCTCTTGTTTCTTCTTGTGTCACACCTGTGGTCCAGATGTTTCCTACATTCCGAACATCCTTGAAAACCCTTCCATCTTTTCCATCATTATAAATCAGCCTTGTATCATCCTCAAACCATCTTCTGCTGTTTCGTGTCTAACTTCAGATTTCCTTCAATGCCAAAACTTTTGCTGTTTAAACCATGAGTTTCACTTATTAGACACGAGAGTACAACTTAATGTGTTTACAATTATAATATGAAACTGTGAAGAATAACATACACTATTTTCTGTGTTTCAGCTTGTTGCTGTCAGTCACCTTTAAATTCCTTCTTTCCAAATAAAAAACAACTCAGACTGTACAGATAAAACAACCTTCTGGTTTATATAAAGTTATTCATTATTTTTTCAGTGTTTATTGTGTGTTGCAGTGTATGTTAGGGTACTGTACACACACACCACTGCTCAGTGACCTAAACCTTCCTTCTTGCCTCCTTTCAAACCCAAGCTGCATGGGGCAGCATATGGAAAGGGCATCTATCTGAGCCCCATCTCCAGCATATCCTTTGGATATTCAGGTAGGACTGGCACCTTCGTCCTCGCTGAGACACAACTGGCTCGTCTTTTACAAGCACACTGGTTTACATGACCGTGTGACTTGTGTGTAATGTGTCCTGTTATAACATGGAATTTGCCATTGTCACATGCTGGGACTGTCCTGCTTCCTTTTGCATCGTGCTGCACTGTGTTGCTCGGTCATGTGACCATTTCGGGCTTCTGGTCTTGGGGCACAACATTGAAATGTGGGTGTTCTTGTACGTTATGTTGTTGTTTTTTTGCATTGTTTTTGTGTTTCCTGGCAACCATGTAGGATCTTTAAACTCAAACTCTACACAAGTAAATACTTCACATGTAATTTTGTCAAAGCACAAAGAGTTTTACAACATTTTACATCATAATCAGAGTTTTTTTAAGAACTGCCAAATAAGTATCAAAATAATTATAATATTTTATTACTATTAATTCATCATTCTTGAAATATTTTTATGTAAAAGTTGAAAGAAAAATAGCTTACCTTAAATTAAAATCAATATGTTTTATATCTTATCAAATCTATTAAAGCACTATTTTGCACACATGGCTGCTTCTTTTAACAGAAAGAGTACAGTATAATACACTTTTAGTAGCACAGGTTTTAAAAATGCAATAAAACCAGTATATACATAGGAAGTCACTTCTCTGTCTCATCTACTTTAAAATAGATGAGACACTTTTACTTTGTTTTTTACTTTAAAAAGTAAAAAACAAAAAAACTTGCCTTTGCTCTTTGCAGATAAACATTTTTTGTTGACTTCTCTGGAATAGGATTTTACTTTTATTTATTTTGCTTCTTGCTTCTCGTATTTACACCACCACATCTGTACTCGTATACCCCATCTTTATGATTCTAGATGCTGGAAATCATTTGGCAGCTCATTCGTAATGCAGAAATGTTCAGTAGCAATTTGGACTAGTAACCTTCACGTGAAGGTTAGCACAGTGTGTAATAATTTATCTTTACAAGGCGTTCACAACTACCAGAGGAAGATTTTTCACAGCTTGAATGACTCCAGATAAGGTCATTCTGACAGAGTTGTTTACTCTCTGTGTGCTGCTTCTCTCAGGAATGGGGAAAGGACAGCACCGCATGCCCACCAAAGATGAACTGGTGCAGCGTTACAACCGCATGAACACCATACCACCGGTGAGAGAACAACACACAACACGTCTTCACACACACACACTGTCAATTTGTCAAACATACATTGTTGGCTACTGCGGTACATAATGAGACAATGAGATCACAGCCTTGAGATACAGCGGGGAACTCAGTACTTGCCAGCATTCGTTGTTTGACTGTTTTTGGCTGCATTTTAAAAACAACTTTCTTAAAATCCTGAAACACAGTCGACTGTTAGTTTGATAAAATCTGATCGTACTGCTGCAGTCTTTTTTAAACAAAGTGACTGTTCTTCCCAACATCTGTCTGATCTCTCAATAGAGCCGTCCCATACAATCAAGGTTTCTACAGAGTCGGAACCTGAATTGCATCGCTCTCTGTGAAGGTAACTGCATAAGCATAAACCTCACAATGTGTACCTTTTTTAAAATAACTTGGTTGATAAGTATGTTTTGGTTTTAAATTCAAGAATTGATGTTAATTATTTAAACAAATTACAAAACAACTTCTCGGCAATTCTTTGTCTATGACTTTGAAAAGAAATCTATGAGATAGTTATTACAAGATAATATTCTGAATTTGCTAAAAGTTGATTTTTTTTTAGACTTTAAAAACAAAATGAGTACTATTATATTCTGGTCATTTACATACTACATATGTATTTTATGAAAAACTAAAAAACAGAATTATTATATATTAATATTAGTATAAACATGAATATGAACATTGTTTAAGTTTCTTCTGTATGTATTTATATGTATGTATTAAGTATTAAACTGTATTAAACTGGCTCAGGAAACAATACTTTTCTGTATTCAACAGTTATCACATCTAAAGATTTGCAAAAACACGGGAACATCTGGGTGTGTCCAGTATCTGACCATGTCTGTACTCGCTTCTTTTTTGTGTAAGTATTTCCGACCCCTTCTAACTCCTTGATTATTTCCGCAGAATTGATACCTAATTATTACTTGGCAGAGAACCATCCAACAGGCAACATTAAAATCATCATTACCCTTAAAATGCATAGCTCATTACCCAGGTTAAAGTTGTACCTGCTAAACTGTGCATGATGGCAGTTTAATGACAAATTACACTACATGCTGCTGTTGCCCCTCATCACTCATCATCATCATCATCATTTCACAATGACTGTGAATAACTTTTGGTCACAGATGAGCAGTGCAGTACTCGCACATACTGTAGACTGTGTTTAAAACTAAAACTTTAAAGGAAGAAAAACTTGCTGATACAAGAGATTTACAGTAAGGCTTTAAAATGACCTGCAGTTTTATCATAGTTGAATGTGTTTAATATTATTTACAGATGGGATGATTTTTCACATGTATGAAAATTAAAAATATTGTATTTTTCTACTCGTGCTCTTATCTGTGCAGGTATGAAGACGGACAAGTAGGAGATGCAAACATTAACACCCAGGAGCCTAAGGTTCAGAAGGAGATCATGCGTGTGATTGGGACCCAGATTTACTCCAGCTAATGGAGATTCACCAGTGATGCTTGAATGGATTCTGTAGTCTTTGTGAAGGAGGAACACAGGCAGCCAGTGAGAAAGAATGTTCCGCTGAGACGACTCGAGGCCTGACAGTTAAGGCAGGGGGAGCTCTGGAGCACATTATATCTAAGATTTTTCTTTTTCTTGTGTTTCTCATTCCTTCTGGTCTGCTACACAGTTATGTCAACAGCTTGTTTCTGTTTGTGACATTTACAGCATAATTGTAAGGATGTTTAACTGCATTTGAAACAACTTGGGTCAAATACAGTGTATGCTATGCTCTCACTGAACCCTATTATTACCTTGAATATTATTTTCCTCATTCCTGCAAATCTCTGGTAAAAACCCAAACAATTCCAAACCATAATCAAATCCTAGCTAAGTTGCTGTTGGGCAGATTTACATGCACACATTCTGTGTTTACAAAGGCATATCTGTGATTCTTTCATTTTCTTTCCTCCCAGTAATGACATGAAATAAGGTGTGTGACATTGTTATCGTCCAAGTGGCAGGTGCTGTTCTGTCCTATTTGTCCTTGTCTACTGGGTTGACCAGGAAGGTGTTGTTTAAAGCTGCAGACACTAAAGGCACTTTGATTACCAAATGTAAAAAAGACCAGCTTTTAACAACATAACATAATTTCTTATTACCGATTTGAGGCTGAACTACGATGCACTTTCAAAGTCTAAATGATTCCTCAAACAAAACAGAGTACAGTACAGATGTGAGCACACACGTGGCATTAGTGCAAAATATTCATATAAATGTTAATTCCAATTCAAAACCTTTAATTGTAAAAACTGTTGGTCCCACCATATTACCATTAACGCCACTAAAATTTAAACCTTTTAATTATCTTTTACTTATCTGTGATGGGCAGCTTTGTTTTTGCTAGCTTTATATTTAAAAAAAAAAATTAAACTAATACATTCACTTATTTCTGAAGATGAAGACACACACACACACATACAGACTACAAGAATGGATAGGATCTTTGCTGTACCCATTGGAAGGGTTTGTGCAGTCTGACATACATTTGGAATCCTAATAGAAATAATTACCTAGAGTGTTGTGTTTAAGTACACAATATTTTTTTTTATTTGTTTTTTTTGTGTGTGCCAACCTTTTACAACAGAGGACACTATTAAGACGAAAAGACAACTGTCATCTGTCCATCTGTCTGGTTTCAATGAAGAGAATGGCAAATCTGTATAGATTATCAAGTTTATCAGTTAGTCATGTACTGTATGTATGTGTATTAGTGTTTAAGTATGTGTGTGTGAGAGTTTGGGTGCCTGTATAAGTGTGTTTGTACTTTCTTGACATTATACTAGACATTGCACTTACACAGTGTTTGCCTAAGCTGGAGAAATGGACTTTACTGGGAGCTGCAGTAATTTGGACATTGAAGGACAAGAGTTGAAAATATCCACAGATACAGGAAAACTGTAACATTTACCATCCTTATATGTGTGTACTCTTACGGGGGTTGAGTGCTTCCTGGAGCTAAGACCCTGACTGCTGAATGGACACTAAACCATGGAGGGAGAACTGTAAATATGGATGCTGCGGAACGCTTTAAAAGGAACGACAACCATTGACGCATTGTGTCGTGGGATTGAAACCTGTATTGATTTGTAGGTTTAAGTGCTGAGTACATTTGAGACTCTTAGAGACCATCTTTGCTCAAAGATGATTCTGACGACATGACGATGGTGATTATGATGACCAGACAAGGAGAAAATGAATGATGTTAAGAAGAATAAAGCCTGATTTTGCACAGTTTTATATACAGTCTCGTTTGTCTGCATCATTATGAAGTGTACATATTTAATGTTAAATGTGTAGCCGCCAATTCAGACACAAGGGGGCACCATTGATCCACCAGTGTCGACACGTATCCTGCGTGGTTTTGTGTTTTGTTCAAACGTCACATCTTTTCTTGTCATGTCCTGAACATTTTCACTTGTTGAAGACGATCTAGAATAATAATTATTGAAAGAATCGATCTCGCACCAGCGCACACCGTCATGATTTTTCACCATTTGATTGAAACATTAATGGCATTTAATTCTGAGTGTAAACTGCAATTTGTGTTTTACACAGATAGTTAGTCACACAAAACAGCAACACAAAATGAGGCCCTTCATTGATTTTCACATAGAATTAAGACACATTGATGCGACAACAAAAGGGGGAAAAAGGTCTAAAGGAATAAATTTCAAAACAAGTGCAACCAACTATGTCATCTCTATACACAAACAATTACCAAGCACATAAACTACTTTGCTCTGCTGTATGTTGGGAGCAAATTGAAAGTGCGCAAAAGTAATTCAATCATACTAGGAGGAAGTGGGAAATGACGGCTCGATACACTGGCATATACAGCAGATCTTCATCTTAATGTTTGCCCTCTAATTGCATCACAAATTGATTCAAGTCTACATCGATTTCAACTCTTAATGTCCATGTTTACATATGGCAGAGTGTATCACTAATAGTTGTTGACCAGCCAATTGCTCACTCAGTGCTTCTGTGCTGCTCTGACCACAGAAAGCTCTCTGGTTTCACAGCAGCCAAACACTTCCAGACTGATGGCTGATCTGGCACAGAAGGCCGTACATGTACACAACAAGAGCTGGGTGTGTGGAGTGGACAGAGTCATTGGAAAACTGAAGCACTCATGGACCCTTGAAAGGCACTTTAGGTGTGTATTTGTGGCTGCGGTAATTGGACCAGTCCATTTTATAAGCTGACCCATTTGACAGGGACCATGGCTAAGCTTTCATACAGATACAAGTACACGTGAGTGTTTGTATTTGTGTGTTACCAACAGAGGTTGTGTATAGTTCAGGTGTTACAATGATCTCTGAAACCCAGCCCTTATGTTGGACATGGCTGCTGGTTTGGCTTTGTCCCCATTACCAAAGCCAGCTGGCTGGTGCCACACAACTGCAATTTGCTTTTATCGAAGCGTGGCATTTTTTTTCTGTTGTTATTCAATCATGAGCCACAGAGGGGAGCTCTAGTGTCATCCTGTCCTTCTTTGTTCCATTGACTTTTTTCGCATATTTATTCAAAGTGGCTCATACACTCGCAGCACCGGAACGTACAGACACACGCAGGTAAACACACACAGAGCGGAGCTGTTGTTTGGTCAGATAAAGAAATAGTGATGAGAGATCAGAGGGTCACGGAGAGTGTCTGGTCCTCTGTGGAAGTGACTTCTCTTGGCCTCCCTCTTTCTACCCTCCATAATAAGATGGAGTGTTTGACTCAAGCACAAAAGGAGCAATTACAGGGAGTTGTTTAATCACCCACACTTTTATTGAGCTCAGGGTCTCTTAGCTTGCAGCTCAGGCCCCTGTCGTAGGCTGCAGCAGGCGACAAGAGTGACAGTGAAGGTCGGTGGTTTAACGGGGCGCGAAGGGGTCTCGTTTGAGTTAAGACTTCACAGACAACTCTGCATGCTGCAGAGGCCCCCAGGACAGAGACAAAGACGCAGATGAGACGAGAAGAAAGGATGGCCAGCTAGCCCAAGAGATAGATGGACTTAACAGTGAGACAGAGACTAGAGGGCAGAGTTTGGGAGACACATTAGAATCAGAATTGCTTTATTCGCCTGGCAGGACAAATGAGCAGGATTTTCTCTTGGTAGTGCATGTGCTGAGATGCAGCTACAATTTATACAGAGAGACAAAAACAAAAAGAGGCAGTCAGGTACATGACAGCCAGGCTGCACTTGTTGAGCAGGTGCTTTAACCACCCTGGAGTGCTACACATCCACTGTCTAATGATATTAGATGGGAACTCAAGTTTGAGTTCTTAGCTTAGCAGGGGAGAATGCAGGGGCTTCTGTGGACACTGTGAGCACAGACATGGCATACAAAATGTTGCTGTTGTTCTTTTTTTTGACAAGAAGAGATAGAAGATAAACAACAGAATATGATTTTCCTACTTTACAGTCATCCCAGAGCCCCAGTAAGCCCAAACCCCCATTCAAAACAGTACTGAGCACAGTCGGTGTCAGTGCTTTTTTTATTGAATTTTCAGCCTGTGTGTTACTCTATATTTGTGTGCATGCTGAGTTCCTTTTTCCTCCTCCCCCTCCCAGGATATTAATGACGGAGAACAAGTCCTTGTCTACCCCCTCAGAGAGGGAAAGGATGGTGGTCGCTCAGGAAGAGGTGTGGTTGTTTTTTTAAAAATGGACAAACTGAATAAGAACAGCACCAGTGTGCAATGACCGAAGTCAGAAGTGTGTGTGCGTGTGTGTGTATGGGGGAAGTGAGTAGAGACAAAACGGCTGGAAAAGACAGAAGACAGAAGAGTACAGGATGAGAGGGAGAGGGAGAGAGAAACGACGTACACCATTGCTGCTCATAAAGCCAACAGCTGTGTGGGTAATGTTTTGTGACACAGAGCCTCTCTGAGCCCTTCTGTTTCCCAGAGATCTAGGAGACGCCATATTCCTTCGTCACAAATGGCTCTGTCATTCACCCCCTAAGTCTTAATTATCGCTCCTGGTTTTTTTGGCCACGTTTTGCTCAGGCGTATGGATCCATCTGCACGCTGTATAATTCCACTCCGCAATTTACAAGTGGCATTTATTACAATGGCCCCTGCAACATCTCCTCTTTAACACTGGCAGTTCTTTCCAGAAAGACGAGAGGGAACAAAAGAGCAGTGCAATCTGGGAGCAACAGTGCCCACCCTTCATTCCCTCAAATCTCCCTCGTCGTTTTTTCCATCTGTGCCCTCGCTCTCTGTTTGACTATCTCTCCACCCCCGTACCACTAATTTTTCCACTTCTATCAACATGTGTGTGTGTGATTTCCCTTTGTTATTAATTTAATTTTTATGGGATTCACAGTTCTTTCACAAACCGCCCCCTATCTGCCTCGAAGCAGAGGAAAAGGAAATAGCTGATGTTGTTTTTTTTCCCTTTTTCCCTCCTCTCCCCCTCTTTGTAATTCAATTTGGATTAATTTGCCTGTCTCCAGAGACAATCCTAATTTTTTATTATTTCCACATCACAGGCTTGATGACATCCCCATATCCACATATCATATCCAGGGGAAACTTTATACCCAGCAGACCTTCTTGTTTTCTCCACTTTTTCCATCTCTCTCCTTCTGTCGAACTCACTCCATCTTTTAATTTTCCTCTGTGCTGTTCCTTTTCATACCCTCCTCTCACCAACTTGTTAGTTTCACAGCTCTTGGGCTTCTGACATGCACAAAGCACACAATCCCTCACACACGCATGCACACACACACACACACAGTGCCTCTCTCAGTCAGCCTCCGAATGTGTGTGCAAGAACATTCTATGTCACGTCAGCTAATCTAACCCAATTCTTCTGGGAGAAATTACACAGGAGAGCCTTTGCCATTAAAGTGCTACGGGGAAAAAAAAAACTGACACCGTTTTGAAGCATGTCTTTCTGCCCGCATGAAGAGATGCACATTGCCTTCCTTCAACTCACAAACACTTTCTTGTCAATATCCTGTGTGATTGGAGACATTCATCGACAGATGGGCATTTACACTTTACACATTACAGCGTTTCTTTTTCCTTTACCGGGGCTAAAAAAAACACCATTTTCACTGCCTTCATGCTCGTCTTTGTCCCACACCTACCCGGCTCTCATTCCCTCTTACACACACACAGAAGTGATTGTCCCAGTGCTGGTCATGAGGAGCCTGTCAGATTACAGGAGGGTAATTGAATGGTAAGGGAGCAGACAACACATCTAGCACAGCCGGACTCTAGAGGCGGTTTCCACCGTACTGGAGCTCAGGGGAAATTCAGGCCCCACTTAATAGTGAAATGGAGATGGGTTGTGCAGGATGGCGCACACGTGTGCATGTGCTTGTGTGTGTGTGCATGTGTTAGTATTTGTGTGTGTGTGTATGTTTTCCTGGTATTAACTGACCTTTCAGGACCAGTAGTCCTCATGGGCAACAATGTCTGGTCCTAATGTGCCAAAAGCACATATTTAAACCTGTTGTCTAGATTCAATATAAAGAAGGCAGGACTCAATTTAATGAATTTATTGAACAAGTAATTATTTAATTAAATTTAACAAATTAAAAACAGAATAAAAAACTTGCTTCCTTTATTAATATAATGCTGTAACCATATATAGATCCATCTATCTTTCTATCCATACATCCTTCAATCTAACAGTACATTGTGTCTATGTGACTGTAGGTGAGATTACAGTTAGGACGTAGACATGTATTTGTTTACCTCAGATTAGTGTCTATCTATCCCATCTCTGTACTATATCACTGTGTGCTACACATCCATAGAGATGCTGGGGTATTTTATACAGTATAGTGCACTTTACCTTATGTTCTTGCATGGAAAAATATTGGTACTTTTCTCTCAGTCAGTGTCTCCCACAAATCCTTGTCCTGAAGCTACGTAACATTGTTTTACACTTACAGAAACACACACTGACAGAATAAAAACAATCTTATTCCAGAATTGTCCAAACTCAATATTTCATTCCCTTATCTGCTGTTTTTTTAACCCTCCAATTTCCCTCTAGTTTCTTATTATTTCCATCTCTTGAAAACTTTAATCTCACTTTTCTCTCTCCATCATGTTTTCCTAATCACTGTCGCTGAGTTTTTTTTTTTAATTTTCTTATCTTCATCTACACCGCCCCCTCCCTGTCGGTACGAGGGAGGCTGGCTCTCAGTGTTGACCTGAGAAGGACTGACATTCAGAGGCCGGTCCCCTGCCTGCAGCACTGACATTTCTGCCAGACTTTGATGGCGCCTTTGAACAGAGATGTGTGGAGGGAAGAGCTGCCTGTCGCTCTCTGCTTTCCAGCAGCTCTGGCTGCAGCTCTCCAATAGTCGGAGTAAGATGTAGTGAAGCGGGCTGCTCTCATCACACGTGGGGCACACATGCAGAAAAACACATGCACATACATGAACAGAACAGCATGCACACCTGAGGTCATATACTCAGCCTCATTTACTCCTGCACTCATCGCTTGTGTGCACACATTAATGGTCCCATGTGTACATACATCTGTACAGACATGCATGCTCACACATACACACACACACAGTCACAAAATCATAAATCTCCTACTAGGATGCCTTCAAAGACCCTTATTGCCCCCCTCTGATAAAACAGGCACAGAGAGAAAACGAGGTGTTGAGGGGACCTGGTTATCTCTGCTCTACCACATCAACTAAAGCCCTAGTTCAACTTCCTTCTTTTAAAGTCACCCATGTCACCTCATCTCTGGTGCCTTCCAGTCTACCCCATCCTTTTCTCTGTGCACCAAACTGCTTTTTTTTTTCTTAGCTTCTGGAAACACATTAGAGACAACAAAATATAAAAAAGGCAGACAGGAAATTGCTTTATGTAAGGTTGCTCTTCTGACAATCACTACAGCATAATGTAAAAATGGTGCTCATTTTCGTTAAAATGAATGCTGTTTCTGTGCCAAACCGCCTGCTTTGGCAGATCCCCTCGCTCTCTGTTGCCACCGAGGGAAATGGGATTTTTCTTTTTCCTGCAGTTGAGGTGGGAACCGAAGCATGTGGTGCTCTGTGGGTCTAATTAAAATGACTTGGCTATTTTGCCATGTGATGGTGTCTCTGAGAGGTGGATAAGAATTGAAACACTTAATTTTGTTTTGCTTGGCGCCTTCTCTCTGTGGAATTGGACTGAGCTGAGCTTTGATGAGGGTGTGGATATGACAGCTGGATGGATGTGTGTGTGTATGTGTTTGTGTGTGTCTAAGCCCACGGAAAATTGCAGTTTGCATTAAAATAATTTGCCCATAATGACTTGATAAGGTATTCTGAATTATAAAATGTCTATCTCATTATTTCTCAGTTAGGTTCTCTGCTTTACCTGTGTTGGTATCTTTTATGTGACTCCTTTATTGCAGAGAAAATAAAAATGTGATTTATTCTTCTATACAGTAAGCAGTTCATCTGAAATGCATATGACATTTATGTTTCATGTTTAAATAGCTTTCAATGATATGACACTATGAACATCATAGAAAAAAAAGCAAATGTAGTCGTGATCTCTCCATTTTCTCTCTTGACTCGATTCTAGTGGATTAACATCGACATTGACATTGGTTGCAATAGGAGCATCCACAAATAAGTCCAATTGATTCAAGTACGTGTCGCATTTCACAAATGCACCCTAAATGTCATAAGATAAATGTGTGTCACTTTAAAAATAATGTTTCTGTGCACAAAAAGACAAAGAGAATATAGTATACAGCTAGTACTGTGTATCTTCAAGCCCTATGGTGCAATTAAATTACAAAGCTCCATGATACTGTGATGGCCATAGCAACATGGTCTTGGGATTATTTTAGGCAACTTCTGAATTTATAATAACATAATATGGGTGGTTGAGAATGTACAAACTTTGGTGCTCAAAATTTGCCACTGCATCAAAAATGTTTAAGTAGAGAGCATTATGCAAAGTGGACATGAAACTTGCCTGTGGTTATTTCAAATTCAGGCTAAACTAAAACGGCATGTGACAAAACAATCAGTGTTGGATGAATCCATTATTTGCAGTTCTATAATGCAAATTTTAGTTTTTGTTATATCGTGTCCACATACAGTGATAAATAAGTGAGGTTACTATAAGAAAATATTTTTCTATTATTTGAATCCACTTTAAAGTCAGTCTTATGTATGACTTCATGTAATTGATGTGGGCAGCTTTGAGTCACTGGGTAGGGAATCTGTCCCTGCCCAGAAGGGCAGGGTTTGAGTCCAGCTGTGTGCCAAAATGGCAGGACACTTGACCTTAAGTTGTTCATCATTTCCCCAGCTGCCTAAAACCAGTTCCAACTATGGAACAATTTGAAGAGTTGAGTTAGGAAGGGCACCCTTCAAAAAATAACTTGGCCGATTATCCTCTGTGGCATTTGTGGAAGTAAAGGCAAAATGTCTTTTCAGTTTTATAATACGTAATTGACATTAAAGAGATTTTCTGTAGCGCATATGTAAATATTTAATTCTCCTCTCCTCAGTCACACATAAGGACATGTTTTCTTTCTTATACAGAAGTTGAGGCCAGCTACCTCCCATGAGGATGCCAACAGTGCATTACTACACATCACTTAGTGTTTCGATTTTATTAAGCTGCTTTAATTGGGTTTTTAAAAAAATGAGGTTTAAAGACTGTATATTACAAACCCATTGCAGTCTCTGCAGTGTGCTTGAGAATGTGTGAAAAAAAGTGGAAGTGACAGGTCTGGCCTTCTTCAAACAGCCCTCTGGCCCAGCTGCATGGCATGATACCACCTTGGCCGTTCATTTCTACCTCCTTCACACCCCCTTCTCCTTCCATGTCTTTTTACTCCACCCTTCAAGCTAGGGGCCCATGGGTGCCTGCATTCTGCTTGTACTGAGCTATTGATTGGGAACAGAGCTGCAGCTCACCTGCTAATTGAAAGCCGATTGGGGCCCTGGGGCAAAGCTGTAAATCAGAGCCCACATGGCATTAAAAGCTGAAGGCTGATGGGCCACTGTAAATCTACAGCTGCTAATAGTAGTAGTGTCTTTCCATCTGTGTTAGTGCTTGAGATGAGTGCATGCACGTCCATGTATGTGTGTCTTTGTTTCACCGTATGGGTGCATCATGTTTATATTTTGTACACGAACAGTACATCTGCTGTACGTGAGGGAACACATTAGATCTTCAAGGAGAGTGTATTCCAAAGTACAAGGCCTGTTTTATATACATATACAATAAACGTCTGGTATGTTTGTTTAATCTCAGCAATACAAGAGTGTCTGCCAACATATTGTGTTTGTATGTGTGTGCAGGTAGACAATAGACACTCACACTCATAGGTGGATCATGGTGACAGCCTCATCTCCCTCTAGACCAAGAGAAAAGTCGTGTTTGTAATAGACATGTCCTTTGTCTTTCTTCAAACCTCCTGCCAACAGCAGCATCTCCTTCTCCCTCTCTCTTTGTCTTTACACAAGTCACACAGACGATGCTCCACTGAGATATTGGCTCTTGAGCTGAGAATAATGTTTTATACTTTCCTGATTCTATCGTCACTGACAGTGACAGTGAGGCATCTTTAATCTCCTTACATATGTGGTCCATTCTTGCACAACCAGTATATAAACAACTCCAAAATAATTGGTGCACTTAAAAAAAAATGCAGCAAATACTAAAATTCTATATTTTGCTTATGCACTTTCAGAATATTTTGTACAGAGCTTTGGCCAGGGTATGGTTCATTTTTTAATCTGTTTATAAATGTACTGATCCTTACAAGCATCTGTGCATTAAGGTCTGACCTATGCATTTTTGGTCATGGATGTTGCCACCAAGGCAGAATCACTACACATATTTTTAAACAATGCTATATTGTTGATATACAGTACATATTGGTTTAGGATTTAGCATAATTGTGAGTAATAGCCCTAGATCGCCCCTGATAAAAGCAACCCATACTGTCATTAAATAGACAGAAGCATTTGGCCTTAAAGAGCTATCTAGCAATCTACATTATCTCTCTCTTTGTCTCACTAAGTTTTTTCTTCATTAAATCTTACTTGTCCTTTCTGCCCGACGTCCTTTCTGTCTCTCTGTCTGTCTCTCTCCAAGCAGCGTGATTGAGGAGGGAGGGTGCTAGCTGTCCTGCAGCATGGCGTGTGGAAACAGAGGTTAATTGGATTGTAATTAGAGTGGAGGTGATTAATTGATAGCATCTGTAAATTTGGATGTTTTCATTGTAAATGTGACAAATGAGAGCGTGGCAGGGCGGAGGAGAAAGGGCAGTAGGAAGAAGATGTAGAAAAAAAGAAAGTGAAGAAGATGTGGTAATGCAGGAAAAAAACTAACTGCTAACTGCTAACTTTTTTTTATATGTAATATTTCTTATCGTTACCATATGAAGCATGGGCAGGTGGATCAACATGAACTAAATTAGCCTGTTTAGTAAAAAAAACAAAAACAAAATAGTGCCAATGTATATTTTTTAAATTTAAAAACAAAAATGGAAACTTCTAAAAAAAAGGGGGCGGGGATATGCTAACTTTTTTTTAAATGTAATATTTTAACTTCTAAATATTTTAACTTCACAGTTTGTGAATACTGTCTCATCCATAAGTGGGGACACAGGTGATGTTGTATTGTTCAATGTCATCAGCATAGAAAAGTAGATTCCTAACTAACAGAAAGGCTTTACACAATGACACTTTTTTTTTAAACATATTTATTTAGTGAAAATTTACGTCGCACTGCAGTGGTAATATTTTAAGCCGCTCCCTAATTGAAAGGTCACCTCTGTATAATTCTTGTTATCACAACAGTTTTTTTTCTTAATAATACTATGTTCAAAGTTAAACTATAAAGACATAGTGATAGACTAACAATATAGTCGTAGGAAATGAAAGAAATATGCAGTAAGGCTTAAATACATGATGGTAACAAAATGGTTTAACATTGTGGTAGACATGATATACCACAGACAGAAAAGGTGGTTTCTGTCAAGAGAGAAGAGCCTAAGGCTACTCTAAAAAGAAAATCTTTACAGTGAGACTCAAATGTGAGGGTGTGTGTCTATATGCTTTTATGATGCAAGATTCAATTCAATTTTTTTCATGAAACATTGCTGAAAGGTAACAAATGGAGAGGGAGAGAGAGAGAGAATAAGAAAGATGCACCACGTTGGCCAGAGCTGGTGTTTCTAAATCTGTCTGCAGCTCACCTTTTCATCAAACCTGATTATGTACACCTACAACATACTATGTTCCTGGAGGAAATTGAGTTAGCATGTAGAGGAGTGGACACAATGCATCTCTAAGCTATTGTCATTCATGCTGAAGATTCAAAAGCAGCAAAGCCATCAAACGTTGGGATCATCCAAGCAGGCATTACCAAGGTTGTTTTTTTCCATCATGTGAGCGGTGACAAATAACTTTTATATATAACATGTTCAGTTCTAACTTCTTGGGCAGGTGTGGTGTCACAGCCACACAACCTTTGTCACTGAGTGCACAGATGTCTTACCTTTGCTTACTAAATTGTTCATTAACTGTGAGCCTAATGCTCTAACAAATGCTCTCAAAACATTACTGTGGGGCTTCACGCAAGGAAGAAATTAAGCTAATCAAATAAGCCTCTAGTAAGGTCCTATCAGACAGCTCCAGACTGCACCAAATAAAGCCATGTCGCAAAAATTTACATTTTATCTTCCCCAGGGGACAGGTAGCATGTTACCGCAACACCTACTCTCCCTCCCCCCCCCCAAACCACCCATTCTGCATCTGGCTCCTGGATGCAGGAAGGAGTAAATGGAGAAAAAGAGGGATGTGTTAGATCCTGACTGAACCATGAAGCTGCTCAACATTTCCCGACACTCCTTGGCCATGCATGCTATGTGTAAGGGAGGAAAAATGACGGCGATGACAGCAGGGGAAATATTTGCTGTTGTGGTTAGAGAACCATTCAGATCCCAGGAATGAGGGCCAAGTATATTTGCACAGCTGTCCATCTTCCAAGTGCCGAGTGTATGGGTTTGTGCCCACGTTATTTGTTTGTCAAAGTCACCACGTTTGCATTCTGTACGTTATTTGTGACTCTAGCCATGTGTTACTCTATGTGTGTAACTGTACATCCATGCGAATTCAGGTAAGAGAGAGAGACACAGAGAGTGAGACAGAGAGTGTGAGAGAGAGAGAGAGAGAGAGAAAGAGAGAGAGTCTCTATGTAATTGAGGGTGTATCCAGGGAGAAACAAATCCATCTGTCTTTCTCGGTTAAAGTTGCCAGAAAAAGGAAGGAGGAGAGATTCTGCTCCATGAGAGGAAGCAGAAGGAAGGAGGCCAAACAGATGTCCTTATAAGTCCTAACTTGTATCCTTGTCGCCTTTCTCCCTCCAGATGTTCCCTAACTTGTCAGCTTTCCTAAATGTATGACAGGTTGACCCATCAGGAAAGAAAAAAAAAAGCACTCATATTTACTAAAAAATTGTGAGTTGGTTCCAAGTAAATGAAAATGTTTGTCATAAACCTTCTCTGTAATTTTAATTGTTCAATCTTTTATAATTGTATCCCAAAGAAGTAACATTTGATTATTAAAAAATGTTTACCCCGTGTATATATTGATTTTGAAGGTCTTAATAATTTTTTGTAGAACTTTTGTGGTACTTAAAATGCCATGTCGTGACCTGAAAACATGCTGTCCTGTGCAGCTTTGCCAAAATCAAAAGACATGTGATAAGCATACATCCCCTAACATACTGTACAAAGAGGGAGGTTTTAAATAATGCAATAGAACACGGGATATGTTCGACATGACTTCATTGAGGGTTAATAAATTATTAATTAATGCTTGTGTCAAGCTCTTTAATGTATAAATAAAAGGAAAGAACTTCATCACAGAGGATCCCCCACTGACATTATGAATCCTCCAAACTATGCAAAAGATCATAACCAAAGACTCAGGAAAGTTTTGGCTTGATGCCTTTCTGAGAAAAATTCTGGCAAAATTTTTGCTAGATATTTTGCTACATATTTCTTTTGACATGGTTGCATATCGCAAATAAACAGATGTAAAACACATGATGCTATTTGCCTTTCTGTCCCAGCAATATACAGAAACAATTGTTTTGTTATATTTAAAATTTTATTTGAGGAGACGTTAAAAGATTTGACTTACCTTCTAACTGACTGTGACAGCAGCTTTTGATTAACAAAAGAATTGTATGAGTAAATAAAGACATTTGGAAGTGTCCAAAGACACTATGTAAATGAAAACCAATCAGCATTGACTTAATGACATGTCAATCTCTCCTTAAGAAGGAGATGAAGTTTAAATAGTGGTTTACACTGTACTTGGCTTCCACCAGGCTAATCTTGTTAGGCGGCTTGATGGAAAAATTTGCATAACAAATTAGCACTGACAAATTACCCATTATCAAGTTTAAATATGTTAACGGGCTGGTGATAGGTTTGAGCTCCACAAGCTATGAACACAGTGTTTGGCATTCACTGAACATAACTCTGAACACAAACCTCTTCTAAGGCATAACTGTACTAGTAAGACCTTATACACACACTGCAAATTAAACTTACAAAAATGATATGAAACAGTGTCTTTAATCTATGATGTGCGTACTAGTAGTTGTACTTAGGTCCTCTTCAGTGGAATGCAAGGATATTCCAAATTTAAATAAATTCTCCTTTTGATATACCGTACCTAGCTGAACAAGGCATAAAGCAAAAAATATAGCTTCCAAATATCATATTAGATTTTATTTAGTTACTATATAGTGTATACCTACTTATTATTAAAACATAAAAACAAATGCTTCAATAGCATTGAAGCTGAAAAAAAAAAAAAAAAAACCTCTTCTAAGGCATAACTGTACTATTGTGGTGTCCAAACAGAAGGTAACAGTGAATGGCAAATGGTTTGGTTTTCTTGTTTTTCTCTTGGCCACTGGGACATGGCTGTTTGGCAGAATATTACACCTCACTTTACACATTTCTGCCTTTTCTCCTGCTGCTCCATTGTAGCAGGGGGTATTTGGCTGCTCATCGTAACTGAGGTACTGTAAGTACCTACATCCTTATTGTTCTCTACTGCTGGGATGTTATCACAATGGCCTAATATTAATTATGCCTTGAGTTTAACATTGCACAGCAATAATGTATAAACATATGGTGACATATGGAAACATATGGTGATGATGCAAAACACACCCAAATAGAAGACAAAATACCTCAGTACAGTAACATTACAATCACAGCTGAGGTCAATCACTTAATCTTGTGTCATTTGGTCAAGTTAATGCAGTATAGTTGTCCTCTAGCTGAGTTCATCCATCGATGCTAACAGATTAGGAACTGACAATTTGCTTTGATTAATATATATATATATATATATATATATATATACTGTATATGCAAACACAATAATCCAAACCTCTTAACTATAACTTCAGTGGCTTTATTGAATAATTTACTCACATCTGCAAACTTTTAGGTCACTGCTAATTTCATGCACAGTTAAGTTAGTGACTCAGCCCTTGTCTTTTTATTATGTCACTAATTACAGCTCGGTGTCACATTTTAACAAGGATTTTCTTAACTTCACTGCCTGCACTTGAGTGTGTTGACTCTTCCAGACTCAAGGTTAAATCAGGTTTTGTGATTTGATTGAGAATATCATTTCATGCTGATCACCGCTACAATTTTGAGAGTCAGACATTTTCAGAACTAATTCATCTGTATCAGTTACGCCACTTAGAAGGACAGAGTCACTGCGGGACTTTAAATGACTGTGATATGTTCAAAAGTTCAACATGCAACGATCCAGCTCAAAAACACATTAGGATTCAAATATTACCTCAGGTAAGATTACTATATAGCAGTATTGTCACCTGAGGACCACTTCTTGTTAACCCTTTACCATCAACACTGTTTTATTTCCTTAAGCAAACATGCAACACTGGTAGTGCGTTGCAGCAGATCCAAAGCACTCTACACTCACACTGCCGCACAAACAATAAATGGAAAGTGGAGTGTAGAGCACCTCATGTCACTGCTTCCCGAAACATGATTTCCTCTTAAACAAAACAATAGACACGGAGAGTTTTGGCAGAAGGCAGTTCAAAGTGACATGCTGGAGGCAACAGTCTGGTTTGACTTGCAAAAAGCCATTTTCCTGCTTAAATGTTTAAGAACCTGGATGAATACACAATGTTCAATGTCTGTTTTATGTCCAGCTTTTTGATGTCCCTGGCCACAAAAACCTGCATGTACAATCACCATTGCATTTACACGTTTAAATATACACTGAAAGCGAAACAAAAGGGATGGGGATTTTCTACTCATATAAGGTACAAGCCTTGGACTACACACTACAGTCCATTTGCCAAATCACATACACACACCACAAACTTCTTCGATCTACACTCTCTCCTAGCTACAAGGAGCAGGGTTCAGTGTCCTGCTCAGGAACACGATGGCATCTAGACTACTTGATCTTTTAGATGAAAACCTTTACTTCTCACTGGAAGAGGACCTATGTTTTTTTTCTAAGCCACAATCCAATGGAAACAATGAGAAAATGTGAAAGTGCTGCTCGTGAGAGGACAGTCTCAGCCTGATGAGATCAAAACTGAAGGTTCAACTCTCATAAATGAAATGTGCAAGTGTTTACATGGACGGTCTATCTGTGCATCGTTAACTGTGTGTGATGGTTTCTCAGTTCATTACACTTGCAGCATACACTCTAATGGCATTTTGTGCACAGCCGTTATGCAGCAGTTGTAAATATTTATACCTAAGGAAAAAAAACAGATCTATCTCATTAAGTTGTGCTGAACTTGGAGGCTAAAGGACAAATGAGCTTTCATGTCAATAACGTAATGACTGCATGTTTCTGTATTGATAATCTGCTGCGTGAACGCTGGTAACTGGGGCAAAGAAAACCTGCAGATGAATGGGATTATGTGTTTATTTTGTACAGAAATGAGCATTATTGGTGAGTAATTTAATTCAGGCACAGATTGCAAATTCCTCATTGTTCCACCAGTGATTATAATTTCCCCTGAAGCGACACTTGTCTGCAATGCAACAGCTCACATACACACTCACACTTCATTAAAGTACACTTACACTGTTACACTCTGCGTTTAATATACACAAACACACCCACAGTCAAATAAGCCTGTCACATGTACAGCAGCAGGCGTCAGACAGCACATATACAGCGCGCGCGTGTGTGTGTGTTTGTAGTTTGAGCAGTCCCAGTCATCAATCATGTCTAATAACCTCCCTCATTTGTCCATTTGATATTCGTTTGGTTATTGCCATTGTTATTATTGTTGCTGTAGTTTGATACATTTCCCGACTGCTCGTGTTTCCATCATAAGTCATCAATTAATACAGAGAAATGCAATTACGGTGACAAGGCATCCAGTGCAAGCCGGGGAGCTGAGAAATGGATTGCGACGGGGTGTGCTTCCAGCTGTCACGTACGCTGGTGAATGCTCGCTGACCCTTCCTAACAGCACCAGTGACCTATTACAGAGCTTCATCCTTCCACTGTGTTTTCTGAGGTCGGTGCATACCTTAAGTGTCTGTGACAGCATTCGTCTACAGCAGAGCGAAGCAGAGGCTGCTAACTTTTTAAAACAGCTCCAGGTCTGGATTTAAGTCTTTAAATGTATTTTGCCCTTTGACATTTTATAAAATTCTTCTCAAACGTTTCAGGCATGGTGCTACAAATTTAAATTCTCACTACACAAGGACAATCAAAAATACAGGTTTTTGTCCCCTGTGATAACAGTGTGTATGGTCCCTCTAATCCTTTGATTTAAATTTTGACATAACGTGAATTACACGAGTTATCAGGGGACTTTCTTAGAGCAGTACTGGAAGTGTGAGAGTGATTTCAACAATAAATTCACTTGGACATGATTTAGACGAAGTCAGCTGAGCCAACTTAATGGACAAACAAAACAAGACATTTGTTGAAAACCACTGCTTTGTTTTCAGTGTTCCAGCAAAGTATTTGCAAAATACACACATTGGTTTGGAGCCTGACGTTTGCAGTAAAATAACCAAGTATTTGACAGTTAATGCAAAGCTAAATGGACAATTTTCAGTTGTTATTTAAGGTTGCTACTCTGAGTGGGAAATGTTGCTGAATAGTGAACTGCTGACACTCCCAGTGATGCAGTGTGGGCTGCTTATTGATGGCTATGGAGAGTGTTCCATGGGCTGTTATTATGTAAAAAACTCTTATTACTTCTCATTTTTTTATTCTTATACTGTAGTTTATCTGCTCTCAGCTCTCTATCTGCTCTAAAAACCCTCACATAATTATGATTTCTAATTTCTACTGCGTTCTATCATATGCTACTTTTATACCTAGACTAGTTTTCCACAATTTCCAAAAATGAAACTTTTTAATTGATTGAAACTGAATCATATTTTTATTATGTTGTCAAAACTTAAATAGTTTGTCAAAAATCACTGAAGAGCTTTTCCTTGTTCCTTTGCCTAGTGAATAATAATTATACTATCAGTGTACAAATGTTATTTTTCTACTGAACTTTTGCATAGGTGTACCAATTCTTTGAAAAAAAATGTAGTGCCAACATGGTTAACAAAAATTTTGTGGCTAAACTATATAATTACTGCAATACACAACTTAAATGTCATCAAGAAAAAAAAGAACAGAAAAAAAAAAATAAAAAATCAGTTACCCATGGGTTGCAGAGCCAGCTCTGTAAAAAGCAATACAACAAAAAAAGATTAATTTTCTTTGTATCAACAGATAAGAGTTCCAACATTTTACAGCAGCCTGTGAGTCTGCAATAAGCTGTTACTTAAATTAAATAATAGATTAGTTCTCCTTGATAAGACGTTTCTTGTGTTTGTGTTCACGCGCAAGGTCACATAAATAGCAGAAAAGAATTTAGAAGGCAACAACTTGAAGAGTAAAATATAAAAGTTTTATATTTTGTCTTTTCACTTTTCAATATTTTCAGTCTTCTAACATCTGTGTAAGAACAGAGTCATGACCTACACCACTGCATGTAATAGAAATTCCCAGCTCATCAGCTATTTTTAATGGAAATGTCAGCCACTCATTATTTGTTGCCAAAATACATAATAAAAAGTCTAAAAACAAATATTAGCAGATTCAAAAATGATGTGAGACGCAGTCTCACATGAACACAGTCTGCCAAGGAGAGAACAGTTTTGTCATCACATTGGAGTAAAAAAAAAATACACCTGATGACATACAAGCGGTTGTATTTTCACTCATTTTCTAACTGGTATTATCTGGCCAGACGACAAATGACAAAGGTGAACTTCAATTATCTCCTTATTTCAAGGCAAAAACCACACATTTGAAAACTTCTTCTGCATCCATATCCCATCATTATCTACATCAGAAAAACATATAAAGAGATTTGCTGTTGTAAGTGCATTAAGATTATCTTGAGCTGGCATTTTGGCATGCTTGAAGTTGCAACACTGCCACCTACTGAACTTATTTTATATAGTTAAATGGGTTGACATTGTTTCAATGTTCTGCTACCAAATTTTTAAACAGACACCTTTACAAGTATTTTCCTTGTCTACTTGCAGATACCAAGTACATTAATACTAGGTCGGATTTCAATAATAACCTTGTCCTTAATACTAGGTCGGATTTCAATAATAAGAATTAGCACTATGATGCGTCTCCAGGTGTTTTAATAAATTGCTCCTATCATCAACAGAACAAATCTCTGAGTAAGTGTTGTGACTGTCTATATCCCTCATATTAGAACACCTCAAAACTGCTGATGTTGTTGAGATACTGTACTTTAAAAAACTGCCCATGTGGTCAATGAGACACTGAACTGATGGTTGACAAACACAAAATGGTGTTTGTGTTTGTCTGACTTATGTAATGGAGTGTTATGGTCACTGGATCGGAGTACGAATATTTACCTATAAATAATACTGGTATTAAGATATCTCTAATTGTAACCCCATGCAGAAGAAAATAGACAAACAGATAAATAAAAAAAGAGGGACTCGTTACTGCAAATTAAGCACCATATGTTTTCTAAGACCGATTAAAATAACTAATAATTAAGCATTAATTAATTAAAATGCTGTATTTTTCACAGAAATCAATGTCAGAATCGGAAATATTTTATTGATCCCTGGGGGAAAATTCCACCATGCTGATGACTTCATCTGCTTTGTACAGTATATAATTAGGAGATTTTTTTTAATGAACTCTTAAGTGTTGGGGGAAAAGATACTGCAGATCATCAATATGCTGAGCGAGAGAGAGCACAGCCCTGTGTTTAGACAGAGCACTGAACTGTGTCTAATATGATTACATGACATTCTTCACATTTTGCACCAGGCCCAGGGGCCTGTGCTTGCCCTGATGTTGACCTCTTTCCTCAAATGCCCTGGCCTTGACTCCTCCATGGCTCAGTTGCCTTGTCCCATGCACTAATTCTCTGACTAATTTTACATCGTTCCCCTCCCACTCATGCATCATTCTGCATCTATATCTCTTTATCCCTCTTTCTTAGCTCTGTCCTTTCTTGTTTCATCTTGTCTTATCCTGCCAATCTCATGTCCTTGTTATCTCTACCTCTTTCCTCTGCACACTGCCTCCCCCTCCCCCCCGCAGACCTCTCTCCCAACCATCCTCCCTTTTTTTCTTTCTCCCTTTTCTCTGCTGTGGAGGTCAGCTATGATGCGGCGCCAGAGAGCTTGCCCATGTTTAATTACATTAATAAAACATCCTGCGAGGTAGAATGACCTCGCACCTATCTCTATGCACCCCTGCATCCCTCACCCTTCATTTCGCTCCCTTCGTTGTTGATGCTACTACTCCCTGCAGACCCAGTCAAACTCTTGCCAGGATACATTTCATGGCAGATTGCAAGTCATGTGTTTCTCTCTCTTCGGCATTGGTTCCGCCCCAATCTCCAGCGGTTGTCGACATGCTCACTTCACTCGAGGTCATGTCAGAGATTTCTCCCTCCCTCCCTGACCTGCTGCAGGTGAAAATGCAGAGGGGTGTGTTCTGACTGAGTGGGACCTCTCTTCTAGCAGATGTGATGATGGACATGCCCTTCCAGATGAGTTCCTCCGGGGATGTAGTTTTGCTTTTTCTCTTTTTCTTTAATAGCACTCTGACTTTGTCATCAGGAAGGCCGTGGGTTGCCTTCTGTA
The DNA here is from genome assembly GCF_000523025.1 of Cynoglossus semilaevis. Classification (NCBI taxonomy): domain Eukaryota; kingdom Metazoa; phylum Chordata; class Actinopteri; order Pleuronectiformes; family Cynoglossidae; genus Cynoglossus; species Cynoglossus semilaevis. The sequence continues at coordinate 9,759,451 of NC_024311.1, read as the reverse complement.
TCTCACAGATGGGAATAAAAATGCACAGTTAGTTGGAGAGGAGTTTGTCTACATGTGTCTGATTATGGTTCACTTGGCTGTGGCAGAGACTCACTGCTCCTTGTGTCATAGTCAAAAATGATAGCACACAGATGTCCCTCGGGCTAAAGGACAATGGACTTGTGCACATACAATAAATTATAGCAGAAGCAGGATGGCACATGACAAGCAGCAGTAACTTAGTATTATTGCCTTTAACCATGGCACCCAACAGGGTGAGGTGATGTAATATGCATAAGATGCATGTAAATGGGAATGCCTCACATGTGTCAGAAATATTGCAGGGTTGTATCTTTGAAAAGCAGCCTTATTTTCATTCTGACAATCACGACTCTAGATGTGGCTTATGAATAGTTTTTGTGGGCCTTGGGGGTCACACAGCTGGCACTTCCTTCAAAGAACCACATAAACCTTCAGCTCCAGTTGAGATGTGGAATTTACTACTTGGACTTATACTACGGTTTCCAGC
>NC_024311.1:9758121-9758805 GCF_000523025.1 Cynoglossus semilaevis | reverse complement strand
ATTTTCATGAATAGTCAACAGCCTTACCATAAAAAAGTGTCATCATCTTCTCCAAGAACAGAACAGTATAATGTAGATGCATAACTAACATTTCCTCCACAATGGGAAGCCTAACCTTGTGTGGCCAGTTGGCTCAGGCTATTTTTGTGCTGTATTTCTTTTTTCCCTCAGTGCACATATGTTGATTCTGCAGTGCTACTGTGGCATGTTGATGCCAATATATTGTGGGCTAATGGCAGAACCACAGGGGCACTCTGGTACCCTAATAGCTTTGATGGTTCATACTTTGGATTTGACTGTGAGAGCAACGTGGAGTTAAAAGCATTTAATGCTGTGGGCAACCTCTGTCTTTTTCATCTCACCAAGCTGGGTTTCTTCCTTCAGCCATTTCTGTTCTTGGCTGAAGCATTCACTCAAAGAAAAGGCACAAAGACTGTCAGAGCTGAACACGATGCTCATGTTTATTTGATAAAAAGCTATTCAATGATAAAATTAGATTATTTCATGTCCCTGTTGATTTTAAAAGCTTTTGCGGAAAACATATTTCACAGATACTGTGCTTTTATGTTATTTACGCCAACCTGCCATACTCTTACCATACAAATTCTGTTTTTATTGATCCATAACACATTTTGCTTTTCAGTTTTATAGCTGTCATTTTTGTTTTTTTTTCTCCATCTTTGT
>NC_024311.1:9746730-9758044 GCF_000523025.1 Cynoglossus semilaevis | reverse complement strand
TCTCTGCCTTACACTGCTCTCATCCCTTTGTACTACTTCATAGTCTGTTCACTATCTGCTTTGTTATTTGTTTGCAGGGCTTTCATTAGATCCTCCGACTAGCAATTAAGACTTTCTCTCCAAAGCAATGGCAGAAGAGTGGCACTCAATACCCCATCACCCTACCTTTATTGCATTGTTAAGTACTCTTCAGAGTTGCTTGGTTATTAATAACATCATTTTTAAAAGCAGGGAAGCCAAATAGGTTATAATGAGGTTTTACTTTGGCTCAAAAACATCAGGTTTAACAACCGTACCTTTTGCTGTCATTGTCCTAGCTTTTTCTCTCTTGGTTTTTTACCCCAGTTTGAATGTAGCCGCACAGAAAGGCAGAGAGGAGAAAGTTAATTAGATAGAAGTCATAGGAGGAGGTGGGAGACCTAATGGGAAGGGGCTGTTTGAAAACAGATGGCCCAGAATTTATTAACTTGCAGGAGTGCTTCAAGGAAGCCACTGTGACCAGACATTAGGCCAGTCGCTGTCTGGTTTTGGGCTGGCAGGCGGCTGGAAACAGGTAGAGGCTGTCAGGTCCCAAAAATAGAAAACAGATTTATCTTCAGATTATTGAAAATGATCCATCAGAGAGGAACGAGAGATGCAGTCCAGTTCACCAGTTTATGTGTCAGAGCTTTGAATCTGCTCTGTAGATACACGTCTGGATGAGCCAAAAGTTATATTGGAGATTTATTTTGGGAATTTTCTCCAAAAGTAAAGTTTACGAAGTCATCAGTCATGTTTGTACCACTATACTAGGTGCACTATAAGATGTTGTGTTGCACTAAACTTATGATCACAATCTTTATTCCAAAGTATAAAACTTTCACAGTTTTGGTCTCAGTCGTGGACTAGAAGTGCTTAGCTGTTAATTATTAACATCCCAGTCTTGTAAACCCACACAAATAAAAATAAAATAGGGGGAAAAAATAACCCATGGGTAAAACAAACAGACATGATTCCTATAGGAATAAATAAAATGTAGAAGTCGCAGACGGTTACCATACTATATTACTGGAAAAACAACAACAACAAAAAGAACAGCTGGCTTATTAAAACAAGAGAACTGTACATACTTAAACATCCAAATAATTTAGTTTTAGCCAAAGGTCAGCTTCAGTTAATCAATTAATGAAAGACTCAATGGAGCAGTAAGGTGTTCAAGTGAGAACAATAACAAAAATATCCAACTCTCATTACACTCACACTTGCATGACAAATGGACTAAAATAATAATCCAACAAAATTCTTGTTTGCAGATTTCATCAGGATGGGAGCGAATAAAAAAAGAGAAATCATAAAGGGTAAAATATATAAAAAGTTTATGGACTGGAACATCTTGCTGCACTACTTTTATTTGTACTCTGTGTCAATGCAGTTATGCGGTATTCAGTGTATAACCTTGAGTGCTCGCAGACACAAAATACATCCTTTAGACTGCAATACAAACATAGCATGTCCTTCCTGCGTCATAAACAGCATTATATTGGATGGAAGCGCACTACTGGGAATGGGGCATTCGTACAAAATAGGTGGAATTCAACAATATTATATTGAGCCCCTGAGGTGCTCAAACATCTTAAGAAAGGTGTGCTTTGACTCTGCCACCCACTCTGACTGTTGTGTGAATAGTACAGAGGACACATGCACGCACACACACAAACATACACACACGTAAATGCAAACTAAGCCTCCAACGTATGCTGTTGCAGCTAAAGCTTTGATAGAACCATCATGTCGGTCTTGTGTTTCATGTGGGACCCTCCAATGTGGAGTTCATCAGTTCAAACTTGTGGTAACATGATACCGCCGACCTCTGAAATTGTGGTTTCATTGTAGGTTATTGCCTATTCTCTCACAACTTACAAATAATGTGCAGATGGGAGTCACACTGTGGTGTCCAGAAAGGAATTTGATGCTCTGGCTCCTTTGCACCCTCCTAGTACCAGATATACTACTATGAACCATACTTTTTATTTATCTACATTAAAATATAGTTTGAAGGGAGAATTTATGCAAAATTGATTTGGTTTTTGCACACATATTTGTGTGTCTGACGTGTCTTCATACTCCAGTTATAAGTAATAGATGTTTAGGGCCAAAATCTGGAAATGTATCTCCAAACAAGAGATTCTGTTGAAATCCATATTTGACGTCACAAAAGTACTGGCACTAGTGGCCTATAACCTGGCTTTAAACCAAATAAAGCTCGATTACATGATTACATCGCTTTCCAATATACTGTACACACGTCATTTTGAAATTAACTAAACAGACATCTAACAAACCAAATATTAGGAGATAAATGGCGACCATATCATTCTGACACCCTGTTTAACTTGTTCAAGTAATGACAGCATAGTACTAGGCTGCTGTATTAATAACTATCGAATTTCACTGGCACAGCGGCCCACATGTTCACGTAAAAACACAAATTCAATATGAAGCACTAGGCCCACTCACCACTATTTGAAGAGCATACGACGAGCCTCGCGTTCCGCCAAGTCGTCCATGATGCGTTGTATGTCCATTTTCTTTGCTCTTGTCATTCTCTGTGGACAACACGATAAGTCCATGGTGCTCCTCAATGTGTTCTTTATGAGTTTATAATTTGGAGAATGGCCGCTCAGAGGTTGCAACTGGGACGGGAAGTTTCAAAAATAAAAGGACGGCGGTGCAAAGCTCAATGAATGAACTAGTTCATGCAGTGGTTCACAATGAGCATGTTTACCAGATCCGCACCTGACTTTTTCTCCGGTATCTGGTGCCTGAAAGACTCTGTAAATAAGGCAGCTAGCCAGGTTAGCTGCGGTTTATTCTTTGCGCCTCTTCGCTCCAGTTTTATACTTATATAAACCACTCACGTTTAGTTTAGTCAGTAAAACTGTTCTTTGTGGTAAACTGCTTTCTTAAGTGACAACTGGTGATGACGTTGGTGGACGGCTGATGACGATTTTACCCAAAATACACTTGGGGCCAATATTGGCTCTTGTAACAACAACATATAAACCACACGTGACCTTACAAGGTTCAGCCCATCGGTCCAGGGACACCGTCTTTAATCGACCAATATTTGAATCTAAGGCAAAATAATGAACGTTTGTCAAATCCTATAAAACAATGTATTCTGCCTGTTATGAATAAAATGTATATGTAAAATAGATTTTTGATGTAATTAAAATTACAGGGGTGTACCAACTCAGAAGACACAAGAAGGAATGAGGAGCTGTTTTTCCTTACATTTAATTTAATATAAAAAAAACCTTTTATTTCTATTGTGTAGAGGTTTTATTCTTGTTTTTATGTTGGTAAAGTTAAAGCCGAAAAGTGAAAATGATCAATTTCCCTTTTTTTCTTCCCCGTGTTTGCCTCTGTCTGCTCAGTGTTTCCCTTCTCCAAACTCAAACCAAGTGAAAGAAAAGACGGAACCCTCAAAGGTTGTAAGAGATGTAAAAAGAGTTTTGATGTGTTGAGTCAAAGCTGTTATATCAGCACAGCTGAAATCAAACAGCTTGCACAACACAGTGCTAAAAGCTAATGAAAAATAGATTTTGGAGAGAACACATTACTTTATTTGAGTCTCTCTAAAGCAGCACGATAGAAAGGCAGCATGTGCAACTGAACAGCTTGTGAACTAGTTGTGTAGGCTCTGTGAAGCAGTGCTGTTTGTGAGTCAACAGCGTGAGCTTCAAATGCCACACAGCTGAGCCTGCCGGGCCTTCACCAAAGTAAAAATAGACCGCGATGACAAGTCTGTGGTGCCATAATGACACCCATTAACAATGACTGTTTGTGGCGCTACAGAGTGGAGCTCTAGATAGGCTCACCTCAAGCTGTCAAAAAGATCTTCCTGATCAAATATTCCAAACCAAGAAGGGAAAACAAAATCCAAAATGACAAAATGCACCGATTTGGTAAACAGTGGCTAAAGGAGCTAACGGATTTTTACTGGCTGCAATGCCAAACTGTTTGTTACATGTAATGGAAACAGAGAGCAAACTGCTGGTCGTGGCATCGAGCCTGACAACAGCTGAGTGCTGCATCTTTGCTGTGCTTTTTCATCCAAGCTGCACGACACAGGTATACAACAATGTTTCTATTTAATATTTGGCAATAGTATAATTTCAGGTTTGTGTTTAGGTGAGTGCATTAGCACATTTTTGTGAAAATTAAAATAATGTCATGAAGGGGTGGGGCTGGATTTAATTGAGTGAAACCTATTGGCAAGAATTATCATTTACAAATGAATGAAGACACATAACACATAAATTAGCAGTGTTGTTTACCAGATGTAATTTTACTTTATTTCTATATTTACACATTACTATATTTTACATCATAACTGGGTGAAAGGACATATAATGTTGTTGTGGTGGGGATGTGTGTGCATTTAAAAATTAAATAAAAATGTAAAAGAAATGTATAAAACCAAGTATTGACAAATTGTAACATCTGACACTACTGGGGATACACACATATCATTCCTTAGATCAAGTGTTGTTTATGATCCTGCTGAGCCCAATGATTTTTATGTTTTTCTTTCTGACTACCAACTGGTAACCAAAGATTAAAGTGTTTCTTTTTTTCTTTTTTTTTAATAAAGTGAACTGTGTATCATCACTAAGAAAACTGTAAAATAAACTGGCGAAACTCTCACAATACACAAAAACAGAGGCAAGAAACTGCCCAAGTTTATGGTGTATTTTTTATTATGATTGTGTTTGATATATGTTATGGTGTCAGAAGCTGTATGTTACTGTAATTTAGTAGTTTTTGTTTGCAATTTGTATATTTTCTTTTCTCCACTGCAATGTCTTATTTTGTGTAAAAATAAAGAAAGAAGACATTTTATATTATATGCACAGTGCATACACCATATGCACTGTGCTTCTCTGTAAGTTTATCACTGTCTGTGAACCAGTGTCACAAAGACAGATCTCTGTACATTTATTTGCAGTCCCCGTCTGGAGTCTAAAATGATGGTGCTGTTTGTTTCTGAGACCATGACTTTTGTAACATTAAGACACAAAGGAAAACTCTTATTGTCACTTTACAGAAATAATCTTCAGTTGCATTACCTCACTCCACACTCAGATCTCTTTTATTGTGCCGTGATGGTTATGACCAGAATACAGATACTAATTTTCATAGAGTTAATGGTTTCCATGCATTCAGGGGCCTTTCTGATCTAAATATTAAATGTTGATTTGAAACCCAAGGACACCGTGGTGCATCTATGATTTCGATTTGCGCTTATTTTATGTTCACAAAAACAGCTGTCAAATCATTCCACTGCAAATTGAAACAATTTCACTTTGACTATTTTTTCAGATGCTGATGACAGTGCGCTGATGTTACTGCCAGTAATGACAAGCTCAGAGGGGTGTTTATTTTACAGGCAGTTATGACTCCAGCTTTGAAAAGTCTTTTCTCTGTTGAAATACCAATAACTTTAATAGTCTGCAGTCATTGTGCTGTCTGCGGAAGAAATACAGTCCCATTCTTCTAATGTCCATTCATTCAAATAGAAGTCATTCATTTAGTGTGGAGGTGCTGTTTTAGATATTCACGGGCATGTTATATACTGTCGTCAGTAGACATGCGTATACATGAGATTTGTGCTTCCTTGACACAGTCGCCTGCCCTGTTGTTGTATTTATTACATGTTTTATGTTTATTTTATGTTGAGCCCATCTTTTTAAGCGTGGGACCAGACCTACGCTCTCCGACGGTGCAGACGAGCTTGTGCAGGCTCCAATTAAAAACAGACCACAGGTTGAAATGGGATTTAAAACCGTAACCCTCTGCATGGACCTTCTCCACAAATGATAACATAATTACATCTCTGTTCGCAAAGCAACTAAATCATTTAGAAGACATTCCTCAAAAGTCACATTCATGTTTTAAATTAGTGAATAAATATTTAAAGCCATTATTCATTGTTTTATTCATTTATTATTTATTGATTGCTTATTCTCCTAAAATAAGCGCTAAATATATTTGTTTAAAAGTGATTATCCTCTAACTTGTTTGATCATATTATTCTATTATTCAAAAGCACAAAAAACTAAAAACAAAAGTAGAGAAACTTTTACCCGAGTAATGTCCTTATAATAATATTGTCAGAAGTACATAATAAGTGGGTGAGTGAGTGTAATCTCAATAAACGTTTCCATATTACAGTTATAAAAAGAGAGATAGAAGAAAGTTATATGCTGATAAAAAAGATAAATGTTAAAAGTCATAAATTAGAAATGTCTTTGGGCCTATGGGCATGTATGCCGAGGTAATTCAAAGCATATATAAGGCATTGCAGGTGAGAACAGCACTAAAAGCAACCAATAAATTCCAGTCAGGCACTTGGCTACGTTGGGTAGTAATATCAAGCTACATAAATCTAATAACTGCCAGCTCTTATAGAATTAACAGCACAATAAAGCAGCAAAAAATAAAAACAGAGAAATATAAACAACATAAACTCCACAGCAGCTGCAGCCGACCAACAAAGGCAAAAACACACAACATTGCTATGCAAGCGCTTGTGAACAACCTCCTCTGTGCTGTGACTGAAACATCAGCCATTGGTTTTACACACCTGTCTAAATGTCATTCTGTGAGTCTTGCATGCAGTCTGTGTCGATCTGCTCTAAATCCCGTGTCTCTGCCTTTTTTATTCTCTCAGCAAACTACAGCCCGTCCACTGAGCCTCACTGTCTCACTGTGCTCCTCCACGTCTACAAACACTGAACTGACGGACAGAACAGCCACAACAGGGATGATCTGAAACAGCCGAAGGGTGGATAAATCCAACTCCCATTCCTGCCTGACGCAGACTCAACGGAGGAGCCTCTGTGTTTCCGCGTTATCTGAAGGCCGACCTAGAGTTTCTGTTACTCCTAAAAAGGTAGTGATAACATCATGGGTTTTAATTTTGGATGCAAACTGCGATCTTATCACTACTTCTCACTGACGGCTGCACACGCAGCTGATAATAACATCTGAAAAGAAGCATTTCAAAGAGACATGTTTTCACCATTTTGTTACAGTCTTCAGATATCAGTGAGAGCACAGACTTCATTTTGATGTTGAAAGATAAACTTCAAAAATGTCGGGGCAGGTTTTTTTTTTCAGGTTTGTGGCAACCTAAGATCACGACCACACGCAACCCATAAAGATGGAACGCTTAAAATGTACTAAATATACTATACTATATTGTACTTTATATGAAAAGTTTACTGGTGCCTATTTTAGTTGAACTAAAATTTAGATGATTAAAATTTTAATGATAAAATGTCTATTTCAATTTCTACATTTTTGTACTTAATGAATTGGCCACCAGAAACAGTTATATAAAAAAACTAATCCTGAGTCATTTTCTGAAAAATACTTTTTGTTCTTTTTAAAAAACCAACATCAAATCTTGACATTTTCGGAGCTCACTTTGACTTTTATGTTTTCTTTGGTTTTTCTGTTCGCAATAAACTCATCGATTCAAAATAATCCTAACGCTTATGGCAAACAGTGGTCAGCAAGACTCACATTTTTATAATGTCACAAACAGAACTTTTGGAAATGAGTTATTGGCAAAGACTGGAATGACTTCACCAAATCTCAAGGGGTCACAGACACCTCTAACTCTCGAATTTAAAAACAAAACAAAATATTTTTTCAACATTTACTTTTGGCTTAACTACATTTTAAAGGGCTGCCAAAATCCCTTTTATCTGTCAGCGGTCAATCTTCACCTCTCAGGAAGTCTCCTGAACATTTACCAAACCAGTTCAAAATACTTCTGCCTGTGCAACACCTAAATCCTAAGCCCCGTGCCATAAAGTGCCGTTTGCAAGCTTAGATTTGTTAACTTTGGAGAGCAGACTGCCCTGTTCTCAATTTTTTTTTTGCTAAGCCAAACTGGCCTTCTTCTGTCTCCGGCTTCATATTTTTCCCTAAAAAATTTTGTAGTGGAATTTAAACTTTGGAACACAGCAGGCTTAGCTAAAACTTTGTGTTCCTATAAATCTCCTGTTTCTATTCTCTGTCTCGAGTCTTCTTTCCTGACAGACCTCAGGGGTGTAGCCTGAAGAGATGCCTGCTCGTAGTCTTATCACTCTTTCTCTCCAGTCAGCTCCTCTTAGCATTCCTGTTGCACTGAAGCTTCACACTTTATTCTGCTGAGACACAGGCTTTGTTAGTTAACTGCAATGTAATTGTCCTGCAACAGCCTCTCTAGTACTGGGGCTTTTGTTTTCACTTTCTGTGCACGCAAGCACTTTTCTCTCGCTGTCCAAGTTTAAGTCGACTGTGTTAAACTAAAACTTAAAAACATCTCTAAGATAATATAACAGGCCAGACTAATCAAAGTGAGACCATGAAAAAATAGGCGCTTATGAGTGGCTTTGAAAACAGCTTTGATATATTTTACATCAAAAGGATTCATACAATAAAGCTGTGATATAATGTCGCCACTTCAGCCAGAGCTAAAAATGAGTGTCTCTTTGTTTTAGAGATAAAAGTATCAAAAGAAAAAGCTGTGCATATAATAATGTTGAAAAATGTATATGTGGGACAATGTGTTCATGTGTTTTGTTTTAGCCCAGCAGAATTATGGGAAAATTGACAAAAGATTTACAAAAAAAACAAAGTAAAAAAGATCAGACTTGTGAGATGGGTTTCCAGTTCAGACTGTGAGCCACAGTCGGTTAAGGTAAGGTTCATATTTTAAATTCAAGTCTATTACTGACTAGTTTTTCATTCAGTGCAACTGGTGACCAGACTGTCATCGCCTGCACCAGCACTGAGATATTTTTAGTTGTGTTTCGGCACAAATGGAAGTTTGGTGTGGAGGAGACTTGGTGCTTTAGGCTCGAAAATGACATATTGGGTATTAACTTGATAAATGATTTGCCAAACATAGAAATCCACTGAGCTTACTCCTGTTTCTTGGCCATTAAATCCTGTACGGCTGGGGTTTTGTCTGGATTTGGTCTCTTACCATCTTCCAGCAGAGGTTGGCTAAGAGTTATCTGTTTTGACAGTAGGGACCCTCGCATCTTATCGCACTCTTTTTTATTTCCCCTCACAAAAATATTGTCCATGTGGCCCTTGCAGCCTTTCCTTGATCTTTGTCCCTACTACGCTCTACAGTGAACGTGGCAGAAATAGAGAGGACAATTGCAGATGGAGAGATGAATGTGTGATTGTGATTTACAGAAATGTTAGCCTACAGCTTTATGGAATACGGTTCACCAACGAGCATAAGTAGCATATATTCTTTGGAGATTCAAATGAACCTTTTTCCACTGATTTATTTGAGGTCTACCACTATTCCACAGCTGCTCTGCTCACAAATGTTCCTTGTAAATCTACAAATCTCTCTCTGAGGTCGCCCTTCTTCCTTCCGAGAGTGTTCCTGTGGTTGACCCCGTGACATTTCGCTCACTCCACCAGGACTACCAACGCATTTCCAGGCTTCATACAGCTTTACCTTTGAAGGCACGGATTCTTCAAACACATTTTCCGTTGCACCAGTATCTATTTTAAAGGTTTTCTCGCTGCCTCTTAAGTTTATGTCAGTCATCCATGGATCCTCATTAGAAGAACCTTCTCCCAGGGGGAGATTCCATTCATGTACTCAACGCAATGTCATTCACTGTTCTCGCCGTCCTGCATACTTTACCACAATATTCCTTTTTACCACTCTCCCATCCTGCCTGGACATTAAATTGCTGGATGTCGAGGTGATCTGTCACATTTTGGACAGACTTTAACCTCTAAATTCCCTTGCATTAACCTTTTGACTTATTTCACCCTGTGCTTTTTCCTTAACTTCATATTTGTACAGCTTCCTTGTCTGCTTAGCGTCTGTGGCTCAGCGGTACTCATGTCTCCTCTCAGATCAGTCTGTTGCCTCTTAATTTCCTCTCACTGTCTAGCCACTGTAATGGCTTTTGCGATAGTGAGGTCTTTATCAAACGGCATCCTCTCTGATGGTGCTGAATCTTTAAGTCCTGCTGGTAGTCAGTCTTTCTTAGAGTTTATCACACAGCTCCCCGTACTCACAATTTTTTTGCCAGTGCATAAAGTACCGTGATGAATGAGTCTTCTGCGTTCATAGGCTGCAGCACTGTCTTGTTGAACTTGTTCATATATCATATTGTACACTGCTACAAGATCCGTGTTGATTTTTCTTTTTTTTTTTTCACATCACTGGTACTTTTCCTCTGTTACAGTGTTAATCTGATCCCCATAGCTAACTTGGTAATATCTTGGCAGAACTATTCCAGTTCCTTGCTATTGTAGAAATAAATGAATTTGGCTGTTGCTTCCTTCTGGGTTTGCCGCAGCAGATATTCCACGTATGTGATTTGGCTCAGTTTTTACTGAGGAGGCAAACCCTCCTCTCCTACCCACTGAGCTACAGCTGTCTACAGAACACTTTTCTTGTCTGAAGTGCTGAAATCTACTTCTTCCACTCCTGTTGTTTGCCAAAGTGAAAGGGCTCCAGTGGTTACACAACAAAAGTCACCATAAAGGCGCAGCACTTTCTTGTTGTGGTGCCTCGGTTGGCTAACAACCGAAGCTAACAACCAAGCTTCTAATCATTCAAGGATTTCGACATTGACCCAAAACCTCCGAGGACTTGAATGGAACTTGGCATGATTATTATCTTTAGTGACAGACACTCAGAATGTGTATTGACCTAAATTCTTTCTGTGACTCAGCTAGTAACTTGGCTAGACCGTGTAATGAAAATTATTCTGAAACTGAACCTTAACCCCTTTGGACAAAACTGAGTCGGAGACCTTGAGGATGGCAGTCCAACGCTATCCAAAACAAAACACACACACACACAAAACTCTGTTTCTAGCTCTATATTAAAACTTTAGACTAAAGTGTGTCGGTTCCAGTATTGACATCTACAACATGTGCCAAAAGAAATAGATCAGAAACACAAATAGCAATTGAAGTCAAACCTCATGTGACTGTACCGTAGGCAGGCCGGCAGTGAGTATTCTGAGATTCATTAGCTGCTAGAAAGCCGATGAGTCATCGTGGTCTTTCTGACCTCTTATTTGTTTTCTCTCATTTATTTCCTACATCTTGTCACCAGAGAACCTTAACATGCGCTGAGATAACTGCTTATCATTGGGTCGAACACAGACGGCAGTACAGATGAGAAACACTACCTACAAATGAAAAATAAAGATGAAATGCATCTCTTTGAAAAAAAAATTAATTTATCTAAAAACACATCCTGCCAAGGCCAACCATCATTCTTGCA
>NC_024311.1:9746484-9746694 GCF_000523025.1 Cynoglossus semilaevis | reverse complement strand
AATTGTGTTTAAGAGAAAATTATTGCTCCTGAGTGAGTGGCTTTTATCTTGTGGTGCCCATGTGGGGGGGACAAAACAGCCCTCCCTCAGGCAGGGGCTGCAGTTCAGGTTAGATACACCTCTGTTATTACCATATACACTCACAGATTCACAAAAAAAAAAAAAAAAAAAAAAAAAAAAAGCCCACCACCCCACACGCTGGGGCCCGCA
>NC_024311.1:9741240-9746308 GCF_000523025.1 Cynoglossus semilaevis | reverse complement strand
AAAAAAAAAAAACAAAACAAAAAAAAAAAAACTGTCACACCTCACACTGGCTGTGCCATGAATATCAATGGTTGCTCTCCTTTTGGACTCACTCTACAAAACAGGCAGAGAAAGATATTCATGCATGAATACATTCCACCTGGCCCACTCCATATATCCACTCTAATGGGATAATGAACACAAAATATAAAAGAGTAGTGAATGACAGACACCAAGCTGTTATGCACATTGCATGACTGATGTCAATGATTTTTACTCCATCAAATGATTATATTTTACTGCCTTTTTTCAGCCCGTGTGTCTGTGACAGCCCGACAGTCATTTTGACAGCAACATGAATAATTTTGGTATTAAAACCAGAAATAGTGTTCACTCTAAAATACCAGTTTTACAGAGTGAAATACTCAAATTCCTATCCCTTTTTTCCTGGATGCTGGGAGTGAGTTCGCTCATATATTTATCTAGTGAGTTTGTAATGATTCCCAGGACGATAAAATGTCTCTGCAAAATAATAATACAATGTCTTTAGTTTTATAAATATATATATAAATATTTATATTTATATATTTATTTCCCCCTTTGCTCAAACACCGTTGCCAACTTCCCTCTGGTGTGAAGGGAGTGCAGTCATCAGAGGTGTCCTGTGCAGCCATCCAGGTGCTTGGCACAGACAAGAAGAAGAACCCTGTCAACCTTTCTGATACGCTTGCCTGTGTTCAAACAAAGAGGACGCTTACACACAGGCATAATTGAAGAGATCATGTAGGACGTGCATCTCCTCCTGCTAGACACTTTCCAAGTCTTCACATCTGTGTAGGGAGATTTTCCCACAGAGAACTGACAAAAACAAGGAGACTAAAAAATCACAAAGCCAATAGACTGCACTGAAGTTAAATTAGCTCCTTCTTTGAGGGAGAGAATGGCCCTAACGTTATTGACAAGGGAGTCCTGTCGAGTTTTTGATCCCTATTCAGAGAAAAAGAAAAAAAATGCCGGATTTTTCGGATAGCGTACAAAGAACTGATTAAAAAGAAAAGTATTTTTTTATATCAATGCCAGGGATGCGCCAGATGCTACTATCAGTTACTCTGGTGATACTACTATCCCCTTAGATTGCTTAGGCTGACAGGCATCACAAGAAAACACAAATTGACACACACACACACTGGAAAGAGAAAGAGAGAGAGAGATTGAGGTTTTGGGAGTCGCACAGGGGGAGTAGGAAAAAACACACAATCCATCATTACTATCAAGTGACCAAACAGGTTATGAGGAACACTTGCAAATTCCTACTGTGGTTTAGTCTCCACAGTATACATGTCTATCAAACTGCCTCCGGTGCTGTGTATATTTTTACAATAATGCAGAGTAACTCACCAAGAAGCTGCGTGTCAAATTTTCATTAGCATTCAAGGAAAGAAAACGGTCGACGTCAATTACTGACTCACTGGAGATGACACAACTGTGGGCTTTTATTTTTTTATTTTTTTATGGAATAAAGATTACACACTGACAGATGGACAAAAAAAGGTCGATACCTAAAGGTAGTAGTTGACAGTAGTGTACTAATTTACTGATAAAGCTAATAAACCAACTACCTTGAAGTCTTGAAGTCTTGAAGTCTTGAAGTCTACCTGTTGGTTGTTTTTCAAAATAATTTTAGTAATAACATTACGTCTCCTTGACTTTCTGCCATTGTACTTCAAAAACAAATGTACCCCAATAAGCCTCATTCCACAATGGAACTGCAGATCAGGCTCAGACATAATTCAGCTCCTCTGGAGTAGTTCTGTAAGTGTAGGTGTCAGAGATGAAGTATATATTTGCATAAATGGTAGATCAGCTTTTACTTCATGGTAACTTATAGCGTGTATCTTTTTCTGGTCTGATCTATAACAAGGTTCCACATGCAATCAATATTTAGTGCACAACATTGTCCAGTCAAACACAATTATTGACATAAGAAAGGCAGACTGCCCCTGCTATGACGCTATATTCCCATCGGCACTAATTAGGTTTGTATGCGTACTGCTTAAGTAATATCACAGCTCTGTGTTATGAATTTTAATTCTTGATTTCCTTGTTAAGAAAAAAAGAAGAATGTCACTGACTGACACAAGCAAAAGAATTTGTGAAAGTAGATGCTCCCACAGTAAATCACGCTTTGGTAATGGTTGGTTCAGGACCATGGACAGTGACAAACAGCAGCTGCGGAACAGGAGGCTGCAGCTCACATCAAATTAAACTCCAGTGTTTCATTATTTCAATCTTATTGTGTTGTTTTAATTAAGCAACTTTAAAGTAGAATATATTAAATATAGCAACACAAAAAAGTTGGCAATAAACAAAATTCTGGCAATCTTCATAATTACGCCTTTGATTGGAACACCTGACAGAGCCTACCATTCTGTTACAGAAAAATATTTTAACATTGTGCACAGTGAATGGCTTCATAAGGGTGTTTGCAGCTTAAAGGTGAGCATTTATGCAACCTTCTGAAATGTGGTACATGTAAAGTAAAGGTTGCTCTAAGGTATGGTGTTGGATGTCATCCAACAGCAGCTGTAAATCCCGCTGACATCTTTGTTATAGTGTCTCCAATAAAAGTTAAACTAGAAACCTTCGAAATCCTAACAGAGAGTTTGTCCTAAGAACAGCTTTGGTTTTGGACTCCACTCATTAAAATGTGGCCATCGATATTTGCAGTGAACGCAGTGAAGCATTTTTAAAAAGTGTGAGAGGATACAAGGACACCATCTAAAGGTCAGAGGGGGGCGGGGGGGTTGTGAATAGTTTGAAAGGTGAGGAAAAAACTTGAATCCTCTGCTGTGACCTACACAGTCACTACATCTCCTTTCACATCTTTGGAATAATTGTGACCAACTGTATGACAGTCCTTTCTTTGACCATCAATCATTAAAAAAGGGAATATGCCTTTAAAGACTGGTGAATCATCTCTTCAACAAAGTCCAGACTTGGAGAATCAATACAGAGGCACATTACAGCTGCTCTGTCGTCTCAAAAGGCTGAAACTTTTTTCTGCTAATACCCTTTAAGTGAACATATAATACAAACTTTTGGAAAAAAATCATTTCTAAAGAATTTATTTTTTAATTTTGATTTTAGTTTATGAGTTTGTCCTTTCTGGTATTTATAATACAAAGAGCTTTAGTCATAAAAAATATACCGTACATTCGAGCCTTTCAGCACAGCCCAGGCAGTCAGTCCTTCAGAGTTCTGTACCCTTCCAGTTAATCACATTCACACAGCATACCAGGTGTAAACCAAACCCTGCTACATGGTAGGAATAAAAACTACCACTTCTCCTTTGTGACTCCTAACAGAACTGGACTGAAATCCACTGCTGCAGAAAATATTTTTACAAGACTTCACAGAGTCACTCCCTGGGAATTAAAGCCCTCGTGATCTTATTTTGAAACAACTCAGAGAGTTTGCTTTTTATGTTCTCTGTGTGACACAAATGTAATTACTTAAAGGCCAGGTACAGTATGTACAAGTTCTTTCTTACAGTTTATAAAGAAACAGCAGTGGTTGATTTCCTCCTCCCAGCAGGTCGTGGTGCATAAATGTAATTCTGTAATTAAATTAAAACTGATTTTTCCCTGGAGAACATGTTACACATTTAGATTAAATAACTAACAATTAAGCATGCACATAGTGACACACATGTTTGAGTAAGCAGTTAATCACACTGTACACTATACAATTGCATTCTTAATTATTAATTATTAAGATTTGATAAACAGGTTTGGTAAATAGCTCAGATAGTTCAACTAAACTATACAAGCTCCTAAGTTCTTAAGTAAGATTTAAAGACAGCTCCGCACCATTTGCAAAAAACAACAAAAACAAAAACAAAAACTAGTATTTTTTCACTTTCAAGAAGCTTCCTGCGTTTGACCTCAGGTTGACCTCTCAGTAAAAATAGCCCTGCATCACAGAAAACAGTAAAGACCAAGCAACCACTTTTCTGAATGTCTGCACTGCAAGAAATTCAGCAAAAATTTAAAAAAGATTTTAAAAACATTACCCACCACTCCCTGCATCGGGACTAGAATTACAATAGTAAGTAAAAACACAGAAGGTATATTCTTTCTTTGCTGAAAAATGTATAACCAATTTAAATATATATATATATGTATATATATATATATACATATATATATATATTACTAAACATTTCTTAAAATGCAATTTATCTCAACACAATATATTTTCCCCACCTAAATTCAGTTCATTCTACATCAGAAGTCTATGTCCAACTGCTGACTTAGCAGCACTTCCACTGTCCCAAACCTTTCACTCTACACAAATGTTTGCATTCTGACTTCGCCCTGTGGGGCTCCGTGCCATCCTGCACTCACGCACTCATTATGCATATCAGGTGGTGGGCGGGGCATCTGCCCAAGACTACGACGTGACGTCACGGCCAGAGTGGCGACTGAGTGGAGTAGAGGGGGTTGGATGGGGGGCGGGGGTCCTAAAAAAATCATAAAAACACACAGCGTAACATAAAGGAAGACAAAAATGAGGCTGGTTTTAAACACGGGGCTCAGGCAGTTGTAGGGTGAGGTGTGAGGAGAGAGGAGGATATTAGAGAGGAGGAGGGGGAGCAGTGTGAGCTGTGCAGTTAACTACAGATAGAGAGAGAGATAGGAGAGAGAGAGAGAGAGAGAGCAGCCCGCCGGCCCATTGAGGAAAGATGGCTACAGTCACTGCAAACGGAGTGCAGCAGGAGAATGGATTCAGCACCACGAACAGCGCCGGCAGGATGAACGGGCTCACCATCGGCCAGAACACCATTCCAATGAAGGACCACGACGCCATCAAGCTTTTCATCGGCCAGATTCCCAGAAACCTGGAGGAGAAGGACCTGAAGCCTCTGTTTGAGGAATTCGGAAAGATATACGAACTCACTGTACTGAAAGACAGGTTTACGGGAATGCATAAAGGTGGGTTCTTTATGGATCTTTACTTTTGTGTTCCGTCAGAAACGAGTAATGGGAGGGGAAGTGAGAAAGAGAGTGAGTGAAATAGAAAGGGAAAG
>NC_024311.1:9729057-9739714 GCF_000523025.1 Cynoglossus semilaevis | reverse complement strand
GTGTGGGGTGTGCGGTAAACAAGAGAAAAAGAGAGAGAGGGGGGAGAGAGAGAGAGAGAGAGAGAGAGAGAGCAGCCCGCCGGCCCATTGAGGAAAGATGGCTACAGTCACTGCAAACGGAGTGCAGCAGGAGAATGGATTCAGCACCACGAACAGCGCCGGCAGGATGAACGGGCTCACCATCGGCCAGAACACCATTCCAATGAAGGACCACGACGCCATCAAGCTTTTCATCGGCCAGATTCCCAGAAACCTGGAGGAGAAGGACCTGAAGCCTCTGTTTGAGGAATTCGGAAAGATATACGAACTCACTGTACTGAAAGACAGGTTTACGGGAATGCATAAAGGTGGGTTCTTTATGGATCTTTACTTTTGTGTTCCGTCAGAAACGAGTAATGGGAGGGGAAGTGAGAAAGAGAGTGAGTGAAATAGGAGGGAGGGAAAGGGGGCGAGGGAGAGAGAGAGAGAGAGAAGAAAAACGTCCCAAAAACGTCGTGCAGGAAAAGTGTGTTCGTTTCGAGATGTTTGTGGGACAGCCTACACGCGCACACGTACACGAACGCACACGTTGGTAGCGAGAGAGAAAAACACGTGGAAGTGAACGAGTCCACGGCGCAGGGTTAATTGTCCACTGAGTCCACGTGAATACTACAGTTGAAATGGCCCTTGTGTGTTTACTATCATATCCCAGGGAGAGGGGGGCGGGACGGCGGGACGGGATGTTGTGTTATTTCTGCAGCTGCAAAAATCTGATCACATCATTCATCATGAAAAACGGAAGAAAAAAAAAGAAAAAAAATCCCAACCTTCTGTTCTCCTTCCACTCCATTTGCTGCATATAGTCATCAGAGAAAGAGAGGGAAACAGAGAGAGAGAGGGAGAGAGAGAGAGGGAGAGAAAAATAAAGGCTTTCAGAGGAGCGGAAAATGCAAACCATTATCAGGCAATCAGTGTGGGTGATTAAGGTGGTGCTGGCGTGCTGCTTTGACCTTTCAGCAGCACACTAATATGCTGCACACTTTTCAGACGTCATTAGCCATGGAAAATACTATGTACACGGCAGCTGTGTTGTAGCGCTGCTCCGTGGGCGGGTTTGCAGTCAGGAAGTGCACAGACAGGATAGTAGAGAGCCGGGATCCAGGGAACGTCCCACTTATTGTCTGAAAGGTCCGGGACCGGCGTTCACTTTGTAATTAGACCGAGAGACCACTGATTATCATGGATCACACAACTGTGCAGCCATTAGCACCGTAATGATATGGAGACGAAGGATTATTGTTCTGGGGCTGGTAGTAATGTATTTGGGTGTATACAGTTCTCCACCTCCTTCATATTATTATTATTATTTTTTTTAAACATTTTTAGAAGTTGCATTGACATCAAAGTTAGCATTGATATCACTAGTCACTGTCAAAGGGAGCTACAATATTATATTTGAACTAAAATCAGATGATTGAATTGTGCACAGTTTAGTTCTTCTTGCTCAGCATCACTGCAGAAGAATTACATTTTTTTATTCCACTAGAAATTAATTTATATGTTGTATAAAAATTGTTTCACTGTATCAGTAAATAACGCAGTCTAGTTTTGATGCACCATACGACAGGATTTTTTTTTTCTGACCCAAACCGACACTATTGTCTGAACTATAATTGTTATAGTGCACTACACGGCATTTCCTTAAATGTTGCTTCAGTTCTTCTGTTTACTTCTACCACTGATTTTACAAGTCATAACACACACACACACACACACGATAAGAGTGAATTTCAAATCAAATCTCTGACTAAAATAATATATTCACCAGCCAGGCAGATGGCTGTGTAGCTGACATGGACGTCAGCAGCTACAGACCACGGTCTTATCGATCAGCACCAGAAAAAGGCTTTTGCGTGTGATTCCTGCGTGTGGGCTCAGCATTACTTTCTTGCCCGTGCATCCCTGCAGGTCTGCCTTCGTGCACCACCTGTTCCTCCAGCCAACAGTTGCTGGCGCTGATCAGCATACACATCATGCACTCAGTTGTTCCATGTAGTGGGGCAACAATCGATTAAAACAATAATTCTGATGTCCGTGTTGTTTACGCCTGTCCTTAACCGTCACTGAATGTCAACACTCTGGAGGACGGTCGCCTCAGGGAGCGTAATCCTGTTCCAGAGACAGACGACGGGACAGACAGACACACGGACAGTACGCCCACCCGAATCATCCTCCTCCGAGGCCACACTGATGTATGCAGCATGTCTGCTTTATCCTGCGTGACATTCAAAGTCACTTTGGGAGCACAGGCGTGCACTTTTAATATGATTTCACAAATGCATTATATGGATGAGTTTTTCTCATTGGACGCTTACCTAAACCAGACCCATGCCTGTTGCTGCGTCAGTGCAGGGTACCTGTGGACCACTGCAAGGAAGCAGAAGAGTTGGGTAATGGGATTAGTGTGGTTAACAGAACGTAAGTAGGTAGAGAGAATCATTAGCTGCGTCAGTCAAGGAGAGCAGTTTAAAAAGACCCACTGAATGGGCACTCTGAGGAGAGAAAAGCTTTTCTCGGGGCAAATGAAGTTAAAATGAATCACGCACTTATCAGTGAAAGCCTTGAAAAGGCTACTGCTTAAAATGAGTCCTGCTGTAAACAAAACATCCATTAAAATTATATATATATATATATATATATATATGAATCTTAATTGAATAATTTACTTTAATTTCAATTTAATTTTCAACTGTAGAGCATGTACAGCCAGGTGGGATTCGCTCTCAACACAATCAGAAACGCTAAATTTCTCAATTACCAGAAGAAATCAGAATAAATTGTTCTACAAAATGCTGAACTCTGCTGTGATGTTTATTCTCTTAATGCACATTATCTGTGATCGACGATTGAACAAATAAGTTGAGGTTTTCAGATCATCGAGCTGTTGGAGCTACAGAGCTGTAAAACAGTTGCATCGAGGACAGAGGAAATAATTTACTATTCCCACGTGACCTGTGGCTTATGTTAGAGAAAGATCAGGTTCCTCTGTGTTAAATGTTTTTTTTTCTTAAATTTGTTCTACATGGTGTCAGGTATCTAAGTAATCTTTGCGATATCTCTACTGCTCTATACGTTTTTTTTTTAATTTCTTACGTAAACACCTGTAGAGCTTAGATAGAATTTGAATGCTGTTGTTCACATATTAAAACCACAACACTTCTGTAGAAGAAGGACAAGAGTCTCCATCTTTGGAGCTGTTGGTCAGGGCAGCTGTAGCTCAGTGGGCATTCTTCGAACCAGAAGGTTCCTGGCAAGACTTTTTAAAACCAACTTTCTCACCATACAAGTGCCAGTACGAGGCCCAGATAAATAGGGAGGGTTCTGTCAGCAAGGGCATCGAGCATTAAATCTGTGCCAACTCACATATGCAGATTATCCACTGTGGCGACCTCTGGAGTGGAGATCAGCCAAAAGTGATTCTTCATCTGTGGAGCCGTTGGTCATTTTAAACTTATACCGTAGCACTGAGATAAATGGATTTAATCTGCACCGACAAGTGTGTCCGTGTTATCGACAAAGTTTAGTCATTTCCTTTGCCTCGTCGTGGTATTACGTTGTGTAATGGGCCTTTGAGTATGCACTGCATTGTGTCTGAAAAGCAGTGGTTTGTCATTGGCTTTGTTCACAGTAATGCATGGACTTAGGAAGTACTAGGCTACAGTATTTTGACTTTGTGCTAGTAGGCGTCTAACACTGCAGCTACAGTATCTGACAAATTTGTGTTTTTCTTTCAACAACCAATGGTATTTAAAAAAAAAAGTAACTCTTTCCAATAACAAAATCATAACCTCTATACACTCAAGTATGTTGCAAAAAAAGGTTTGATTTTCACCAGAGGAACAATGTTTGGTTCCCAAAGTGGGAGGCAGGGGCCCCTGGGGTGGTCAGTGATGTTGTGGGAGTGGGAGAGTGCAGCAACATCAATAAATGTCTGTTTTTTAATAATGTACTAAAGTGAGGAAATGGTCCTGATGTAGAGTTGTATTTCCTTTGTTCAGTACAGTAGCAGTTATGAAGGAATAGAGTGATTTAAATTAAGTTTTGAAGCAGCTGTAAATGTGTCAAGGGGGGGGGGCGAAGAGTCTGAGACTAAGTTTGGGAACCACAGATGTGAACTACAGCAGTATCTATTGGATGATTTGCAGCTACTGTTAACAACCTGGTACTGAGTCGAAACCACAATTAAGGGCAGATCAAAATATGTCAAGTTTCCTCATGACTAATTCATGTGGATTGTACTGCATCCATCTGAGCAGATGTTTTATCATCCCCTGTACCTACTATGGGCATCGAGTACTTCTCCCAACACTCGTCTTCACGTCAGGGGAATTCAAACATGTCCTCTCCCTGACGTCTGTAATCCAGAGAAAAGCACGTCCTTCATTTCTTTTCACCGATCATTACAATCCTCTCTGCAGTTGTTAGACACCGTTGTGTTTAATGTCCGTCTGATAGTTTTGTGCGTCGTTGGGGAGCCTTACACGGTGCGTGGGATGACTCGACACTATTGGCCGACAAGGTGCTCATCAGTGTGTGGTGCAGACACATCGTGCTGTTTAACATCCATCATTTCATGGACCCCCACATTATCAAAACACCACAGTGTTGGTGCTAAAACACATGCGATGTTCAGACATGCCGGATCTGGTTGGGGCAAATCTATTTTTCCCGACCGGCATTATCTCTCCTCCATCTCTGACGCTGAGAGGAGGGACTGGGACGCTGCACCACACAGCCAGGAGGAAGGAATACAAAGAGTTTTTAAATATCCTCATCCATTCTGCTCTCCTTCATGGTCCGGGCCGTGTAATTGGCTATAAATAGCCTGTCAAATTGACATAAAGAACCCTCACAGGCACTGAAATGTCAAAAGTAAAACCTCAGTGGGGCATTAACTTCCGCCGGCAATTGACCCAAAGCAAGTAACAACAAATCAGTGAAAGTGTCCGTACAACAGGTTTGTGTCTATTTATGAAATTCTGTCGTGTTTACCGACAATAATAGAACACAGGGTTACTGATCCGTGTTACTACCAGGTTTTTATCTGCCGTGTAAGTGTTGCAGACAAAGAGCTGGTCAATGATTGACAGTTTATGTAAGGTGAGTGACAGGTGTAGTTTAAATCTACAGAGGACCTGTTTGATCATTAGGAAGCAGAGTGTGTGAAGCGGACGGCCGGCCGCGTTGAAAGGCATCACTCAGAGGGAGAACGACTGGATGATGGAAGGATGCTGTGCAGGTAATAGTGTGAATAACGCACCAAGGTGTAGCACTGGTTGAGTTCTCACATCATATTTGTCTCAGTACTCCCGTGGTGGTAACTGACTTTGTCATTCAGCAGCATCAAGTTATTTTGTGTCTGAAAATTTTGATGAGGAAAAATAATTGGCATGTTTTTCCCAGTTCAGTGAACATTCAAGAAGCTGATGTGTGAAGCTAATGAATTCACATTTTCTTCAAATTTGTTCTCAGCTTATTTAAATTACAGATATTTCTGACTCAAAATACACAATCGAGTCATTATGCCTGAATACGTGCTTATTTTACTGTTAAAACAATTTCAAACTACATCAGAGGCGGCGGCGTTCTCCACACCATCCACACAGACCGTGCCTCACCAGTACAGGAAACGGCTCGGCTTCACCGTTGAACTTGTCGGTGTTTTTTTCCAAGAATATAATTTGTTGAACTTTGGAGAACTTTTGAAACTGTAGCGTGTTAAAATGCCTACAATTATGAAAGAATTATTTTCATCCCACTTAACCTCAACCTGTGAATCACAGGAAGATTCTCGTCTTTATTACTGTACTCGTCCTTGTTCACCCACTCGCTTTCTTGTCTTTTCTTTTGGCTTAGTTTTACTGACAGAATAATATTTTATATGTTTTGAAAATGTTTTTTTAAAAATGGGATTTTCATCCAGTTTTATTGTGAATAAATACTCAACTGCTCAGTACTTTTATGTACTGTAGTTCCATCCTAAAGGTTGGTCTTTGCACATATTGGTGAAGGGCATGAAGAAACTGGGATTTTAAAGAAATGTGAATATAATCCAGCGTCATTTAGCCTATTTAAGGTTCTAAAGTGACTACCAGCCACTCGGTCCGTGTTCCCCCTTCACATTATATAATTGTTCTTCAAGCTCAATGCTCAGTTGTTGCGTAACTGCCTTTCACAGCAGCTGACTCCCTGTAATGTGGAAATCCCTTGAGACTTCAGGTTGACGACCATGAGAGTCCAGCTGGGTTTTTTGTTTGTTTGTTTGTTTATCTATTGATTGATTGATTTTGAAGTTGAGATTCCGTATTGAAAAAAGTGGTTGGAAGTTATAAATATTTGTGGGAATATTTTAGCTTGAACATCATAAAGTATTTTATGCAATGTTGAAGTAGATAAAAGTTGTAAGTTTAAGTTGCAGTTTCAGGTCTTAGAAATGCACTGATAAAGACTCGAATATACAAGTAAAATAAATATGTGCAATACACCTTTCTTGTGGTTTGAACAGCTCACTCACACAGGTGGTATTGTTTAATATGCATATGATTAATATTTAAATGTCAGTCCTACCTAGAAAATCCTCAAGGTAAAACCAATATTAAAAGCCTCATAAACAGCTGAGTAGCTCATTCATTGTATCTTATTACCTGATCAAGTGCTTTACCATGTAAAATATTAATCCCTAGTAGTACCTGGAGGGGCCTGGAGTAGTATAAACAGGCCCGGAGCATCAGGCGTCTCAACTCTACTAAATCGATTTTCTTGTTAAAGTCGACTTTTAATTATTTTAATGTTTAAATAAAAGGAAAATAAATAATAATAAGATGAGTATGAGAGCAGGAACAACATTCTGTTTTTCTCAGAAGTTTTGAGTCTGCGGGCCAGAACCAGACACCAAGAGTTTATTAACAGAGTGAGAGTAA
Source organism: Cynoglossus semilaevis (assembly GCF_000523025.1). NCBI lineage: Eukaryota > Metazoa > Chordata > Actinopteri > Pleuronectiformes > Cynoglossidae > Cynoglossus > Cynoglossus semilaevis. The sequence continues at coordinate 9,732,755 of NC_024311.1, read as the reverse complement.
CAAGTCTCCAGAGTGAGAGCCCATTGGCTGATTAGAATAAAACAGAGCCAGACACCAGAGAGCAGACTAAACAGGTAGTGAAGCAGGAAGGCGTCCACACTATTTGAGCAGCAGAGCGTGGCAGAGTGATTTCAGGGAGGCAGATGATCCCGACCCAAAGCTGGTATTAGCCAAAAGGAGAACTGGCAAAGGCAGAGTCTTAACTTCAAAGTTCAATATGAGAAAAGTAGCAGCAGCTTCTCCAGCAGTTGACTTCTGAGGCAGTCTGACAGTCCGGCGGTTTTGAAGGATGAACTGGTTCTCTGCTTCAGGAGGTTGTGGTGATTGAACAGTGAGGATCAGGTGGGCATATAAAATGGAGCTGCAGCAGAAACCAGCCACAGGAGCCACAGGGATACTCATAGAAAACACAGAAAACCTTCAAATACAAGGATTTAATCCAAGATATTATCAGTGTGTACGTGAATCCTACAATATATGAGTGGAATCATGAGTATTACATAGAACTGAACCCAAATTTATAACTGTTGTTATTGTTGAGTGATTTCCCTGGTATTTTCACTGACTTGATTATTGTTGGATTATTGTTGATGAATTAATAGTAAAAGTAAAGATGAATAAATTTTAAAAAATGAAGCCTTAAAAACCTTAAGTCAGTGGTTCAAAAAGTGGGAAGCGGCCCCTCCTTGGACCCTGATTCTATTACAGGTGCGGAACAGCATAGCAAATCAGTTTCAACGTCAATATTTCTTAGGTTGTGTCACATGCGAAAAAATTTATTTTTGTTCAATAAAGGGATTTTGTCCCAACATGTCACTGTAAAAATACAAGTTGTTCTTTTCTGTACTTTTGATGACAAAAACGAATCGCAACGATATGTCACTTTCCATAAATAAATAAATAAATAAAAGTGACAGATGAATTTTTTTCTTTTTTTTTTTAAGTTGTACCAGGAGCAGTGTGAGTTTGAGCAAGAACCTACAACTCCAGCCTTTGCTAGGACACGGCCCCCGGGGCCTCGGCTCGTGTCACACAGTTTTGTAATGTCACAAAAGGATGAAGAGTGGTTCCCCAGGCTCCCAAACTTTTCTGCTTTGCTGCGTGGCGTGCACTTTCATCAGTGTCATTTAGGTGATTTTTTTTTCTCCTTCTAGTAGAGGAGGCTGAAGGTTGTCATGAAAAGTAGATTCCTTGGCCGGGCTCCAGAATGTGTTGCTGCTGGGTTTTGGGGCTGATGGGTGCTATGTGCTGCATATTATCTGTATACGTGTATTTGTGTGTGTGTGTGTGTGTGTGTGTGTGTGTGTGTGTGTTCTCTCGTGGGAATCCTTGGCAGCAGGTGTGACATGTAGTAATGGGAAATTATGCTGCATAGTGCAAACCTCTTCTGAATGGGGTCACCCACTGTCAACTGTGCCAAGCACGTACAACAGAGCAGCCACCCACTCTTTAATCAAGGCCGACTTATTTCCTGATGCTTATTCATTTGTTTATCTTTAATATTTCCATTTTAGGAAAAACATTTCTTGACAGATTTGTGAAGCACAAGCTTGAGTTTTTTTTTTTTTATGGTTTAGCAGCTCAAATCTCGCTGCGTTGTAATTTTTCTTCCTGTTTTCAGTCAATAGCAATCAAACGACTCCATCATTATGCATGATCTGTAGTCACTGCAAACAAATATCCATCACAGCATGAAGAAGCATTTTCCATCGCTGTTGTTTAAACATTACCTCCAGGAAAGTTTGCATTTGTATGTTAAACATTTGACTTTTTTTTTGTTCCATTATAATAAAAGGGGAAAAATGAGGTAATAATAATGTTAATACAAGCAGCAGGGCGGATGTTTTATTCATGGAACATATGCATGAATTGAGTAAATCTAATGTGAGAGATTCATATTTTGAGAAATGTGTAAAATTTTAATCTCACCAGCGCATTATTTTGTCTGAGAGTATGAAGCCATTAACGTCAGGACGCCACATTTCAGCTGTCAGCAGTCTATGAATTCTATTGTGACATAACACAGATTTCAGGCGGCGGTTTATAGTTCTCCAATAAGTCAAATTACGTTACATTGTACAAACTATTTAGTGGGAAAGGATTTGTTTTTTGTTTTTTTCCTAATAGTTATTATTTGACCAGATGCTGCGTTTTCATAATTTGGGTTGTACAATAATGGTGCCATTTTTATTTATGTTTTGAGGTGATGAATACTAAAGCCTGAACTCTTCAGATTAAAGTGCCATCATCATCATCTATGTGTCACTATACATTTTGAATGGTATATTTTATGTCCCCTCAAATGCCCTGAAAGGCACATTTCAACCTCTGAAACCTGTGTTTTTTTAAATTATTTTTTATTAACAGTGTGTTGTCTATTGTCTGCTGGAATAAGCCTTTGTTCCCTGTCTCCCTGTAGGATGTGCCTTTCTAACATACTGTGCCAGAGAGTCAGCACTGAAGGCCCAGAGCGCCCTCCATGAACAGAAGACTCTGCCAGGGGTAAGTGCCCCCGATCTGCCCTCTGTCATAGGCTAAAGCCCTCAGGGCAACTAGCCTGGTACGAGGGATCTACATTAACATAGAAGTTATGTCACAGTCGCACACACACATCGGCCACGCAGACGCACGTGATGACAAGGTTTACATCATGACACACATTCAGACAAACCAGTGACATCAGTGACATGAAAACAGATGGGAGGAGTCACTTATTAACACACACACACACACACACACACACACAATCTCACTGGGAAAAACCGTGTGTGAGTGGCCTGTCTCACCTTGCAGTGTCTTATTACACTAATCACCCCGGCGGAGATATTTGATAAGCACTCCTTTATAACCGCTCAGGCTGTCCTTCCCCTGTCCTCTCACAATATGGCTGCTGCAAACACTAATTGCCTTAAGGAATCTCACTCTCATTATCACATGTAATCAAACAGTAAGTATAAACAATCATTTTTTACCATGTATTTCACCAGCTGCTACCTTTTGTTTTTTTCTTTCAATCCACATACATTCTTGTCCCCACACCTCCTCTGAACTGCCTCTGGCAGGCAGGTAACTTTTTCAATTAAAATAATGGCCCTTTTCAAACAACACAGGTGACACGTACGGGAGAGTGGGCTCTTAAGCCCACCCAGGAGGAGACCCTCAATCTAGGATGAGCACGAGCCCGTGGTGTGTATCTGCGCTTGATGTTTGTAAAGCGGATTGGTCCCCCACATCAGGGGAATTATGGAGGTGTGATTGAATTACCCCCAGTGGTTCCCTGAGAAGAGAAAAAAGCTGTTCTAGAATTCAGACTCTTCAGCAGACCCCTCCACCCCCACACACCCACTTGCACAATATATCAAGACAACCACCCAGGTTTAATCAAAGCCTGAAGTGCGATGTGAAAGAAGGAGATGGAGAGAGCAGAGCGGTGAAAGAAGCGAAAAAGTAGAAACGTTTTGGACGAGGAGGAGGAGGAGGGGTCCGCAGCGTGCAGCTTCACGTTGTTTATTTTGGTTGTGTTTCGGGGACGTTTCCAGAATATCAGCAGTCATTTACTGAATGTTAGATAAACGGAAGCACCGTGGCGTCAGATCCCTGGGAGATCTGGCTCCCCGGTTGGTTTCTACCTCCCCCAGCTCTGTAATCAGATGATTGTCATGATGGTTCTGGATGGGGGGCGAGGGGCTGCGGCGGAG
>NC_024311.1:9677211-9729049 GCF_000523025.1 Cynoglossus semilaevis | reverse complement strand
GCCCACATTCTTGTTTGTCTTCTATCTGGAAAGAGGTTAATGGCATGTTCTGTGGGGCGTGGGTAAACATTTCCCCTGTAGAGCTCACAGTGAGGGGTCAGTCTGCAATCTCTGGCTGGGGACAGCATGCATACAGAAGGCTAATATAGCAAGTCCTGTCTTCCTGACAGATTGGGAGGGGAGAAAGAGAGAGAGAGGGAGCAAGTAAGAGAGTGAGAGAAAAAGAGAGAAAAGAGAGAGACTAGGATTCTTGCTGTGTACCAAGCTTAGCTACCGAGTGTAAAAGTAAAAAAAAAAAAAAAGTACAGCCTGCGTCATTTTGCCAATGGATTAAAATTTTGATCTGATCATTTTAGGTTAAATGTTTAATCACCATAAATGTTTAAATTGTGACAGCTTTATATATATCTATATATCTATATATCGATTTTTGATTTGTGTCACTCACTGCAGCGACCTCAACAGGCTGTTAAAAACAGACCAAATATAATGATTTCTTTGGTGACATGACATGTCAAATCTATTATGCTAATATTTAAAAATCATTTGGAAAGGAAGGAAATTTAGATGCATAACTTTCCTTCTAAATTCTAATGATTTGGTTATTGGACTTACTTGCAGTTTTAATATCATATCATCTACAAAAGTTTTTTTCTCAGACAGCTGAATCTCCCTGCTCTTTGGATTTCTCAAATGTAATGTTTTCCTTTCCTTTTTGTTTTTCTCCTGCTGCTCCCAAGTAGCCGTGATGATTTACCAGTGGGCTCTAAGGCTTTGTGTGCATTTAAAGGCTCAGGAACCATCAGGTATCAGTCAGAAGAAAAGAAGCTGCAAAGCTCTAAATCCACACTCATCTCTTAGTTTTCCATTTTTATCGCCTGTCTACAACAATAAATTTGATGAAACCTAATTTGACGACAGACTGACCATTGGAATGCGCCATATTACTTCATTAGAAATCTTCCGTGTCGGTTCACAGAAACGAAGAGCTTGGTATTTCTGGTTGTTTGTGTTTCCTTTATTATTGCTCGCTCGTTTATGTTGTCACACCGTGTGCCGTTCACCGACGGAGCAGAGAAGAAAAGTGACACACCGAAAAGTGAGAAAAATCTATTTGTGTGTGAGTCTGTGATGGATAGAAGGCTGTGGGATGTGTGGTCTCCACGGGAGGCGGCGACTCTTACATCACCTCCAGACTGGATGTGAGTGTATTTCGCATAATTCACATCCCTTTATTTGTACAGCGTGTGCAGCATTTAAATTGCCACCAGGGATCCTGGCTGTGTCTGCTCCTGCTGCAGCAGCCTTTGTTTACATTATTTTTAATTAATTGCATGTAAGGAGCGTAATGATCTGGTGATGTCCCGCGCATCACATCCTGCTGCTACAGTTTGTACAGTAAATGTAATCAGAGATGCAGCCCCTGCCCTTGGTGAGCCCTAATGCCGTTGTGTTTATGTGCACATTCAGCACATTCCCCGATGTAATGCAGCATGGATCTGAGTGTGGACAGGTTAGGTCACGCCTGTGAATGATTTCTCTGTAGCCCTGATTAATTCCTGGGATGTTAACACTCAGACCGGAGCCAAATTGTTGCCTGGACGGATTCCATTAGCGTTTCCTGCGTTGCATTCCAAAACTTTATGTGTGTACAGGTAGAGTGATGACACAGGTTCACAGTGATTGCCTATAAACCTTGAGGCAGTCAGTGTATTTCCTTTTTGTTAACAACTAACAGCAAAAAGAGAGAACATAGAAAAACAAATATCTGTAAATGCAGCAACAATAGGTTATTTACAGTTGTGTCCAACAACGTGCTGCTGCGAAGCTGTGAATTGTCAAATTCTCGTTCGCTCCACTCTCAGGGCCGAGGGCCAGAGGAGGGGAGAACACAATCAGAAATGTCTTGTTTTTATATTTCCACTTAGGCTCATTCTATCTGTCTTTTTTTCTACAATTCTCTGCAGGAAGTGCTGAGTCATTTCAAAGCCTGGCTGTGATTGTCACTATGTCAGAACAGGAAACAACCAATCATCTTGAACAGGAGGCTGAGTGCAGGTATAAATAACCAAAACACCAGGGCTGTGATTCAGCTGCTATGATACAACCAGGGACGAGAATCGATAAGAATTTACAGATTCAAAATATCACGTATCGATTTGATCCCATGATTCAATTTTGATTCTGATTTTGATTATCGGGACAGGAATTTAAAAATGCAAATTAATTTATTTGCATTAACAACTTCATTTAAAGAATGCATTAACATGAGTCTGAGGAACCACAGACAGACTCTGAGTTACATTGGATTTAGTCGTAGGAATTTTTTTCCGTGTCTGTTTCAGAAAGTTAAGGAAGCACAAACAGCAGTTCATCTTGGCTGACGCCATAGAACAGAGCAACACAGCAACGCTCCGAATTCTTTTTATGTTATTTTTGAAAGTGCACCGATCTCATTTTGCAGACACTCATCTTTTATTTGTTATTTAAAAGAATGAATAAATCTGACGGAGACTCCACCTTAATTATTTAGTTCAACATCTGATTTCCCTGCTATTCTCATTGTCAAACCTCGACATATCTAACAAATGGCCTCAGTGGATTTTCTTCCTTTTTTGTAAATGTAACCATACTTCAGATGATTCAGCCTCAACGTCAAATTCCTTCTGATGCCGTCACAGAAATACGTCAGCAAGAAAAGAGTCTGTAGGATCAGTGAGGAAGCAGACAGAAGACACTGAGAACTCGACCTACATTTCCATCCTCAGATATAACACAGGACAAACTGATCTTAATGTTTCTGATGGTTTCCACATTCTTCTCTTCCTTAGACCAGGGCTGTCAAACTCAAATTCACAGTGGACCAAAATTAAAAACTGGGATGTCTTGGGTAAAACTGAATATTTATTGAAAAATAGTTCATGTTTTCCCTTCAGTTCAGATCTGCAATGTAGAATTTCTTCATATAGAAACAAACTTTAGTTTGTTTCTATATGAAGAACAAACCAACAAAAAACAAACCAACAACAACAAAAAAATGTATGTGCTATAACAGCGCATACATTGCTAATACTACAAATTTTGACAGTATATAATGAATATTTACTAGCGGGCCAACTCTAGTACCAAATTTAATTACAAAGAGGGCCAGATTTGGCCCCTGGGCCTGAGTTTGACACGTGTGACTTGGACTGTAAAAGTGATGACAGCAGATTCCAATTCCTCCATACAGAGAATCATCATAGTATTGGGAATATATTTTGTCTAATTTGAATAGTTCCAAACTATTTTTAGTTGAGTTTAAATCTGCCCACATCATGTGTGATCCTCTCACCGTTAAAGCTACATCACGTACGCTTCAACAATCTACAACAGTGATACATAATACCTATTTGGGTTGATGTGCTATTGGGAGACAGGCACCACACACTGATACAACAGTCTGTGTCTAGTATTACTGCAGGGTCAGAGCCTGAGGAGTCAACTGTGGAGCAATTGGATATCAGCTACTACAAACTGCACAGCACGGCCGGGTTTCCCACAATCCTTCTTTATTCATACATGAAATTTGTAAAATATTGACTAGAGGGTGTGTCGCACAGAAATGGGTCAGGAGGACGGCGTGCTACCCCCGGTATTCTGTGTCACCAGGCACAATGTCTGGAACCTGGAGTTTTTGACACTCTTTTGCCGCGCATCACGACGCAGACGCAGCCACCGTCGACACGCCGTGTGTCTTTGTCTGAGCCCACGGAGCAAAAGGTAAACAATACCTGTTCCCTAGTCGTTTTAGTTCCTCTTCATTCACCCAAGCTTTAAGGAAGCAGGAACCATGAATGTACAAGTGAAAATCATGAAATTCGGGGACATCCTTAGACAATTTATTGCTTCATTTAGTTTTTTTAATGAAGCAGATTTTTTTTTTTTCTTGTTTTCATTGAAGAGTGTCTGCTCTACAGAACGGTTCTCTAGGGAACTGCTGTGGTAATAAAAAATGCAAGCTTACATGGTTTTCGCAATTTGCCATTTTCCTTCCTTTATTCTTATCAATTTCATCTGTTATATTCAGGGTTTGAACTTGTCTCTGTGTGTGCATGGGTTCCAGGTGCAGCTGTGCTCATGAGGACAGTTTGGTTTTTGGTTTTGTCCTTGTGGTGAAATGTTCCTGTCCTCACTACGTCAGAGAATATTCTGAGGTTTAGGGCATAGTTTGGAGTTAGGATTAACAATTAGGGGCAGGGATTAAGGCCACCTAGTGGTTAACATTACTCTCTGGTATGTCTGTGTGTGTGCGGCGGTACCATGAGGTTATTGACGGACACACTGAGCTTCTCCACAGCAGGTCCACTTCTCCACAGACATGCTGCAGGTTAAACTCATTTCTCAGGCCACACAGAGACTTCACTTGCTCTTATAGGGGACAAATCGTGCTCTCCTGACGATCAATTTGTCCTCCGTGCGAGATTTGTCATCCTCCGTTGGCCCTTAGCATTCGCCATTATGACGAAAAGAAAAAAACAAACAAACAGCAGAAACAGAAAGGCCTGTGCACTGGACGTTGGTGCTCCCTCTGCTCTACTCATCATCAATTATGTCTGTATTATTTTGTTTTGTTGCCGGCACTAGAAAAGAAATTAAAAAGCGGCCATTGTTTTTTTCTTATCCCCCTGGGAGGAAATCATTTACTCCACCGCAGAACGGTGCGCGGCCGTCCTGCCGATTAGGAACACAATGGAATCCCAATCAGGAGGTGCACTTATTGTCTTCTATTAAATAGCTGGTGACCCTGAATATTGTGCTAAAATTAATTGGGCTTCATTTGATTGGCTCCTTCAGTGTCGGATGGTGCACGGTGATAACCTTGTCAGGAGAGTGGTCACAGTGGGATGTCTGGCTTTTAATGTATTTGCAGTGGACAAGGGAGACATGTACTGGGCTTCATTAGATGGTGATGACCAAAGTAGACGGAGAGGAGAGCAGCAGAGACACAGCTGCAGGTCGGGGGGAGGTTTTTTTTTTTTTAAGGCAGGAAAGCCAGGAAAACTATTTGCAGAATAAAATAATAATAAAAAAACATTAATTTTGAAAAAAAAAGTTCAAGCCTGAAATGACATCTATAGATCTATGGATGCAAAAAAAAAAAAAAAAAAAAAAATTAAAAAAAGTTTTTATTTTTTGGTGGGACTGGTTTAAAAGCAGACAACGAAACCGCAAATAATAAAAAAACATTAATTTTGAAAAAAAAAGTTCAAGCCTGAAATGACATCTATAGATCTATGGATGCAAAAAAAAAAAAAAAAAAAAACTTAGACAAGTCTTTAATTCTGTGCTGGAACTGTTTGAAAGGCAGACAGTGAACCTGCAAGAAAGACAGAAATTAAAACCAGATTGTGCCACTTCTTTATGAATATGAATTACTGTCCTCAGCTGTCAAATTATGACAAAACTTTGGAGCCAGAATTAAGACTTTATGCGAAAAAAGAACATTTCCACAGGACCACGGGTAAAGAGCGAAGAAGAAGAAGCATATGCCTCAACTGTCGAGGTGTTGTTCCAATATGTGTTGACAGCTGATAAACTGGGCAGCTCCTTCACACCCTTCCCCCACATCCTCACATCCACCATCTTCCTCCGTCTGACAGGTGGAGTCGGACTCCGCCATGCATGCTCTCTTGCACTAATTTATCCACTTCTTTAGCTGTAATGAGGCAGAACTGGTAAATGTGGGGACAGCATTGTTAACATTGCTGCTTCACTGGGGAAGAGGAGAAGGCTGACAAATAGCGGAGACGGATGGAAATGAGGCCCTGGTGCTGTCATACATAAGAATTATGATTTCAGTCTTTTACTTGGCTGTCTCGTCGGCTGCACGCTGGAATATGACATTTCCTAAACCAATTAAACATCAAAGTTTCCGTTGCGTCAGGATCAGGCTGTTTGGCAATAACAGCTGGAAGGAAAGCTGAAAAACAAACCAGAAATGACTATTTGTATGGTGGATTAAAAAAAAAAATCTTCCTGATGCTGCTGATTAGCATATTACACTTTCATCATCGTGGTTTGAGGTGATCAGTGCTTTAAGTCGACTTTTCAAATTTGAAGATCTGGAGTTTCAGACATGTCTGTTTTTCTCCGTTTCAGTGAAGAGAAATCTGCTTCAGCTCCTATTATTAGATGGAGGGAACAGAAATGTTGTTTTCTTAGACATCTGGACTGACGACTAAACTGTTTCACAATCGTAGATGTTATTGTAACTATACTGGTAGATTTCCTTTCCTTTCCTTTCCTATCTCATCCTTTTCTTTGCTCCTTCTTTTTTCCTTTTCTGTCCTTTTGTTCCTGTTATCCTTTCATTTTCTCAGCTCGTCTCAGTTTGTTGATTTCATATAGATTCCCCTTTCTTTTCTTTTATTCTCCCTTAACTCTTTCATGTATTTACTTTTCCTTTCCTTTCCTTTCCTTCTTTCCATTTCTTTTCTTTTCCATTCCTCTCCTTTCCTTTATCAACCCCCACCAACCCCCCGGCACCACCCCCTCCACCCCCATCCCTCTCGGCATCCCTCTCGGCTCCCCACCAGGTAAACCGGTACCCATCATTACCATTCAGTGAGGCAATCACAGCAGACATGTTGTGGAAATCTGCACACATTTGTGCGAAGGCAGAAACAAGGGAGTAAAGAAAAAAAAAAACGCAATGTTGCTGAGTTCAGCGAATCAGCCGGAGTTAAACTCTGCAGGTAATTATGATGACAAGTGGAAAAAAACAAACTTGTGCTGATGATTTTAAAAGAAAGAAAGACACACATACACACACACACTTGAGAGGAATGAGAGAGAGAGAGCAAAGGAGAGAGCAAAGGAGAGAGCGGCAGCGAGGCGAAGAAACAGAGATTCATCCTGAATCCACCCCACAGCTGTGAAATATTTTATTTTATTTTTGACATTTTCCAGAGAAGTGATGTAAACTCCAGGGCAGTGGAATTGAAGGAGAGGAAACAAGGAACCAAATGATAAACTCATCATGAGAGAGAAAGAGGCTGAGACACACACACACACACACGGAGAGAGAGAGGGAGAGAGAGAGAGGACACACACACTCTTTGCATAATTAACAAGGGAACATCAACAGGACAAACTCCTCCATCAGCGTGTCCAATGGATTAACTACAGCACGGTTCCCTTATCTCCTCTACTTTGTTTAAGAAAGAAAATGACCTTGTGCTTGTTTACATGCTGATTAAAGACAGGAGCGAGGGAGGGAGTGAGGGAGGAAGGGAGGACGGGGGGGAGAGAAGGAAGGAGACCGCCAGAAAGTCAGACTGTAATCAGAGGAGTTTGTTAAGTGGAGTCGTTTCTAGTGGTGTGTATTCAGCAGATACAGCTCTGTCGTAGTAGTGGCACAAAAGAAAAAAAAAAAAACGCCGACAACCACCTGATGTAGGAGCTGACAGCGATGAGTGGACGAGGACGAGGACGTGGACGAGGACGTGGCGGCGTGACTGTGTTTGTTTGTGAAGGTGGTGTGTGATTAAGAAAAAAGCGGTGTGTGTCTGTGTGTGTGAGTAACTTTGGCGTGTGGGAGGTCCCATTAGTTTGTCTGCCTGTTTTATTGCATCGGGAATAGTCGGTGTTTCTCGGCTCCTGTGAGTCAGTCAGTGTGTGTGTGTGTGTGAGTGTGTGGAGTCAGAAAGATACAAATTGTGCATCTTTGTTGTAGTGTTCAGTCACCTGTTAGAACTCCTCTGAGTTTTAGGCCTTCAAATTAAAGGCGTTTGTGTCTCCTTCAAGAGGATCTAGTTTTTCTTCTCTCTTGTACGAATAAAAGGAGAAAACTGGGAACTTTTATCTGTGTGTGATTACAGTTCATGAGTCTTTTATTAACACCAACATAAAGGAGAGAAAATCGGGCCAGTTTAGTGTTTTTCTGAGCATCAAGGCTACATTTGTCTGCCGTTGTTCTGTGTGTGTCATTGAAATAGCTCGTACATCTGTCAGCCCTAAAGGCTTCTCTCTCTCTCTCTCTCTCTCTCTCTCTCTCTTTTTCTTTCCATCATTCCCACACTGGCACCAGGATAACTTTCCACTCTCTTTTTTTTTTTTGTTTTTTACTGCAGCCTTGGCAGACGATCACAAAAAGAAAGTTTTGAGTGAGGAGACAAAACAAATGTCAAGCAGCTTCATAAACATACACAATGTGAAGCCCCCATCCTTCCATGTTTGTCCTCCATTTTTAGTCGTTTCAACCAAACTTTTCTTTGTTGCCGCTTCTTTTCCAACTTCCTAACTTATCTACCGACATGAATCACAACAACGGAAACTAAAAATACTACACACGTTTTCCGGGCAAAACAATGTTTTTTGAGGGATTCCTTTGGGAAAACTGACAATCAGTAAGAAGAAGAAAAACATTCTAGAAGAAAAACAATCCACACCACATTTACCCCCTTCCACCCCCACCATTATGTTCATCAGGAATTAATTTTCAAAATGCTAATTTGTGTAATATGTGAATTGTTTCACTAACTTAACCACATTAGTTTCCTTAAGATGTCCTACAGCCTTAGAATATATATGAGAAATGGATGTAAATAATTCAGAGCAGATTATGAGAAAAAGCCCAGAAAAAAATCGGAGGCATTCACAAAGTCTGCTGCAGATTTTGTTGATATTATCAATAAATATTTTCCTACAATTATATTTCTTATATATATAAAACATATATATCCTGAGGCGAGGTGACGTCCTCTATTTCTAATGCAAAGTAACATTTATGATTTCAATGATTCCACTGAAAGAAGTAATGTTCATTATTTAAATCTTTCAACTTTGGGGGGAATAAAAATGACAACTCACTGAGATATACTGTACAGAAAAACAAAACATAAGTTTTTCTTTTTTTTCCTTAAAAAACAAAGCTGGACAACACTCATTTGTTAAATATAAAGACCACCTTGTGCTTCTTAAACAGTCTTTTTACAGACCCACACATAAAACATAATATTTTCAATTTAACTCATCACTATTTTACTGTATGTTCTAACTCAGTGGCTACCTTAAATTAAACATTATCAGTAAGTCGGGGCTGCTGTTACTGAATTGACTTTTCTTGGGAAGGTACAGTAGATGGCGAGATTTTTCTGCAACAGAGAAGAGTGAAAGGTAAAATGAAGTTGAACAGGAGCCACAGTTTCTGTTCAGTCAGGCAGAGGGAGGCTCTGACAGCCAGGTGTCAGAAATAGCACCAAGGCTAACACTTCTCCTCATGCTTATTAATGCATCACTCTCATACTGTGGCTGCCTCCAACACACACACACCAACACACATCCACAGAGTTCTTACAGCACAGTCGTTACTACACACAGACGCATACCTGTACACAGACATGCAGAAAACCTTGTCAGATCAATACTGCACTATAGAAGTATGTTCTCCGCCGGGACGTTACTGTGACCAGACACAGATCTGAGAAGTCTTCATTCTTCTGATGACCAGTTTCACCAACAGCCTCATCACACACACTGCTCCGTCTCATCCAACATTTCTACTTAGACACTTTGTTCAGAGTGTACGTGTGTGTGTGTGTGTGTGTGTGTAACCTCCTGGTATAATCATTCAAATCACGGATGTCTCATAAAGCTACAGATGCTCATCCTGTTGTGTCCTATGATAAGACCTTTAGTCTCTCTCTCTCTCTCTCACACACACACACACACACACATACTGTTTTTGGTGCCTCGTAAGCAACTATTTAAATACCTCCTCTACTCTTGTCCTAATCCCAACTCTAATCTGGAGCTAATTCTAATCAAACTTCAAGTGTTGAGCCTACAAGGACAAACCGTCCTCCACAAAACAGTACCACGAACACACAAACACATAAAAAATATCCTACAAGGACAAACCGTCCCCAAAAAACAGTACCACGAACACACAAACACAGGCCAACACACACACTCACACACATCGTGATTTCAACCTTCAACCCAACACTCATGGAGTGGAGTCCACGGATGGATTTTTGTGATGACATCACACAACACCTGACATGTGGTGTTAGACAACAACCAATCAGGGAGAAGCCTTCAGTCGAACACCCTGCAGTTCTCGATCAGTGTCTTTCAGTCCTTCACTCTGATTGGTCACAGCGTCTCTGTCTTAAATATACCTGGTAACATGAACCATCCAGCTAACCTGACCTGAGTTGACGCCGGAAACCATTAATCAGTCAACCTGTCTTCACTGAAGTGTGAGAGTAATGAAAGTGAATCATGTCCATCCAGTATAATTACATTTGGACGAAGAAGAGTTTGACAGAGAGTTATTATTGCTGCTGTATTACAACTAAAGAAATCAATTAAGATGAGCAGCTTTCCAAAATCAAAATTATAATAATAAAAAACCCAACACAGACAGTCTGATCTCTCCTCTGTAGCCTAGTGGTGGCCTCAGGATCTGCTCACATACTAAAAAAAATAATAATTGCAAATCACAGTAATTGCAGGTGTATTTTACTGTTACCTATTATTAAAATGTTAATTACTGTTTCTCCTTGTTGTTCTAATTTCGTCTGCATCAGACGTTGATGCACATTTTACCTCTAAGAGTTAATGTGATGAAGCTGGTTGGACTGTAATTCTTCTCCTGACCCAATGGAAATCAATACGAGAAACAAAAAGGAACCAAATCAATGAGTGGTGTAGATATTGAACTTACATTCAGTAAATATTCCTGTTTTTTTTTTCTTATGCTTGAACTTAAAAAAAAAAGGATTGAGATTTTTTTTTTTCAAGTTTATTTCTGTTCAAATTTTTTCTGATTTAAGCCTGAGGCGGTGGTTTGTTTTTCTTCAAGTAAATGTCTTTCCGCGGGACACCAGGAAGAGGTTATATTTCTTGATTTTGTGGAATAAAAAGTTATAAAGTACCCAGCATCACACCAGTGTGTAATCACGTGTGTATTTTGAATGTGTGTATGTAGACCGGAGGGAGTGGAGTCCTTGATGCTGTCTGAAGCTCCAGCTTTTCCATTTAAACTGTATCATTAAAATGGGCAGAGAGGCGAGGGAGATGGCCCCTCCACACCTCATAAAGTGTGAGTGCCATGCCAGGCGAGTGCCACGCACCGCTGCGTTTACGGGGAGCCAAATGCACTTTTTACACCCCCTGCCCCCCCACCCCCACTCTCCCTCTCTTTTTCTCATTCACTTCCATGAATATCTGTTTCAATGACATTATTCACTCTCTGCTTTCCCACTTTTCTGCTTTGCCCCTGCTAAGTATTGACTGTTATTTCAACTGCCCCCTTTGGATTGTCCTCTCTCTTTTTTTTCTGTCAAATTTCTCCAACCAGGAATTGGAGCGTAACATTGGAAGGGTATAATCAATGGAAAAGCACCACTTAGGGAGCCCATTTGATGCATACTGTAGGGCAGAGTTGATTCAAGGGTGTAGATTGAGTCAAGCCTCATTTCATATCATCCCCAATTAGTCATCCAGCTTGTGCCCTCTATAACCTCCCTTTCCTCGAGAAGTGCCGGTCCAGACGGGCTTTCATTTCACTCCAAACTATAGATGAGTTCATTTTTTTCACTTTCTCGGTCCCAGAGCTATTTTTGCAGGAAGATGGAGTTATATCTTTTCAACCTTTTCTGCCTGTTTTTTCACCTGAGCTGGGATAATCTGAGGCAGAGCCTCTCCTTTCCCTAACCTCTATACATCTTTCGCCCCTTCTCCTCTTTTACTCCCTGGCACTCCTTGTATCTTTCCAACTTTTCTCTCTGTCCGCCCTTTTGCTCTCCACCATAAATCTCTACCCAAATCCTCCTTAAACCTGCATCAGCAGCTGTCCTTTAAACTCCATTATCTACAATTATTTCAGCATTAGAGTCACAGCACACCTGCCCCCACATAAAAATGACTGTATAGTCTGTCTATCTATGTATGTATGTGTCTATTCATTTATCTCTCTGTCTATCAGAGGAAAGGGGAAGTCACTGTCATATCAGTCAAGTCAATCAAACAAAACGCACCACAGAAAAGTCATTCCATGGAGTTGATGATGATGTAGGGTGGGTCCAAAAAGTCTAGAATATTTGGTATTCATATTTTTAAACTTATGCATACTGACAGTTGAAGCCAAGCTGTTTTCACTCTCTAACACATGCACTGCAAATGACTTCCACAAAGGAACTGCAATAAAGTCGGAACGCTCGCAGCAGAAATATCGCTTCACTTTGCTTTTCTTTTCCCCCGAGGTTGATTTTAATCAAAATTAAATTCCACAAGTGTTTTCAATGAGCAGGTACCTTAACAGATCGGGTAATTACTGGTACAGACGTCTAGTTTGTTTTTCAAAAATGCCCATTGGCTTTCGAACTAGAGACAAAGTATTTGTGGTTGCTCTTCAAGACAAGTGACAGACAAGTGTGTGTGTTAAAACCAGGTCAGACGTGATGGCTGTAGATTTTTTTTTACTTTACATCACAGGTGTCAAACTTGGGCTCGTGGACCAAATCTGGCCCTTGCTGTAATTATATTTGGCCCGCAAGATCACATCAAATGTGTATTAGAGTTGAATTTGTAGTATTAGCAGTGTACGCACTGTATCATATCGCATACATTTTTGTTGGTTGTTTTGGTGTTGGCCTGAAAAAAGGATTTACATTAAAAAGAGACATACAAAAAACAAATATGTCTTGATTTAAATTGAAAATTGCATGTGTTTATAATATTAAGATCTCGTTGTTCTAGATTCAATGTTTATGCGAAACTAAAGTATGTTTCCATATGAAAAAATTGAACATTACAGATCTGGACAAAAGGGTAACATGAACAATTGCAGTTTTTTTGTTTTTTTTCAACAAATATTAAGTTTGCTCCACGACTTTGTCCCAGTTTTTTAATTTTGTCCCAGTGTGATTTGAGTTTGACACCCCCGGCTCAGATGTACGAGAGCGATGCTGAGGTTCAGAACACCCATGATGGTAGTGGTGGTATTACACATCCTACGGCCAGTCGGCGGGGGGGCCGGAGGAGGCGCGGGTCTGAGCAGACTCGGCTGTCGGTTGCCTGATCTGCTCTGATTGACAGTGATGGCAGATAAGGTGCCGGTGCAGAAGGGAATGCGAACAGAGCTGCGGGCAAAGATAAGGGGCGAGATTAGCACCCTGCTACGTCACACGCAGAGGCAGAGAGGCAGAGAGGCCAAATCCAGCCGAGGGTGAAAGATTGAGATGTTGATGTGGAAAGGTGTTGGCTACCCTGAATACAACAGTCAACCGAGAGGAAAGGCTGAGTTTATTGCATGTTTGTGTCTGGATTCTGTGTGTGTGTCTGTGTGTGATGGGTTGTTCACCAGACCATTTCCCAGGTTGTACGTAGACACCCTGTTAGGGGGAGGCAGCACGGTGTGGGGCTGTGGGTGGGGGCCTTCGGGGGGAGGCCGACTAATCAGCTCATAATCCAAATGGCTGGTGTTTCCAGGGCAACACTGCTGTACAGTCATCTGTGTCAAACTGACACTAACTCTTATTTCTTATGCCTGTTTTTTTGTATTATTGTTTTGTTTTCTTGCATGATTTTGCTCCGTCTGTTTCGAGGCTCTTTATGGTCCAATTTTCATCCAAAATTATTTCTTTCATCCTCTTTAAATTTTTTCAAAATATATTTGGTTGTTGGTTTCTCCTCTTCTCTAACAAACATCAAATGAACGCTGCCCTTCTCTCGTGTCTTGTTGCACAAATTTGTTCCTTTTTTTGCCTTTGTCCAAATGCTACACTTCCTTTCTTCTGCTGCCTTTTTGTCTTTCTCTCTACTTTAGAATTCAAACAACATCCCCTTTCCAAATTTTACTAATTTCGGTGCATTCTTTGTGAGCTCACGCAGCTTCTTCCCCACGTCTTTCTGCTTTTTATCGTCCTCTCATCCTTCTGTATTTTTACTTTTTTTTTCTTTTCTTTCATGTAAACACTCTTTGTCTTGGCTGCTCCTCTCTCCTCGCCTGCCAGGGGGTCTGGGCTTGGTGTATTTGTGCAGTGATGTTGGAGGCCTTGATGATTGCTCTCTGGGAGATGATTATGTGGTCAGAACCCTGCAGCCTGCTTCCCTGCCCTGCACTGCTGGAGCTCTGCTTCTGTCTGTCTCAATTTTTGCATACATGTGTTTATCCACTGTGTGTCTTTACGAGATAATCTGCCCATTTGTGTGTGTGTGTGTGTGTGTGTGTGCAAACCCGACTCATTAATACATTATTATTAATGGATAATACATATTTATATAAAGATTTTAATACTTCTGCAAACAAAAACAAAAACACACATCTCCTGCAGACCAAATCTTTAAAGGCTGCATTAATATTTCATGTATTAAATATCTTTCATTACTTGCTTTAGGGATTCGGCTATTGATAAACGGTGCTTTCGCTGTTCATCGTTTGCTGCAGAATTTCACTCAGCACATGAGTTCGCTCGCAGTGTGGATGTGTGTGTGTGTGTGTGAGCTCTTTTTCTCTTGGTCGGCCACACATCTGTCTGCAGAGCAGCCGAGCACTTCCATGTAGCAGTGATTAAGGAAGACAACTGTAAATAACATACAACTTGATAGCTTTGTTTGCTCTCTCTCCACCACCGTCTCCACTGTCCCTTCGCCCACTTTTTTTCTCCTTGACCACTACTTCTCTCTGTCTCTTTATTCTCCCACTTCTCCGGTCTCCCTTCAAACTGTCAAGCCACAGTCTAAGAGTAAACACAGCTGCCCGACACTTTCTGGGATTTTGACTATCTGCTTTATTTTTAACAGAGCAGGGCTGTCTGATTACTGCGGTGTAAATCTGAAAGAAGTATTTGTCATGGTGTTCCAACCAGTCATATTACTCTCTCACTCTGTCCTTCACCGGCAGCTGGAGCACTGAACTGTCTGTGCCCATTGTTACCAGGAAACACAAGCAGGAGCTGGGCTGACCTCCCTCCACGCCACAAAGACAATCAATAGCTTTCACAAATATAAAATGGTGGACATGAAAGAAGCTTGATGAATAGCGGGCTCTTGGCCTCTAATTGCAGCTCTTGAAAATGTCTGAGGTGATGATGTGAGAGAGCAAGTAACTCGGATCAAAGTGAAGAGAGAGAGATTAAAAAACACTGGCTGGCGGTGCCTTCACTGCGTGTCTCAGTCCCGTGACCCCACGTGGCCTCTATCTCAGAAGAACAGCTGATATTCCGCACCTTACAGCCAAATAAATCACAGTCTCCACAGAGAGCTGTCTTATCATGACTTATGCCAGGTTCCTGGATCCTGTTGCAGTTAATCATCTCCCCTCAACCTCTGCCTCATTATGGCTTATTTACTCAGAATAAACACAGAAAGATGGTAATTCTGGAAATACCGAAGATCAAGCTCAGAAGAAGTTCAGAGGGAACAACCGCAGAAAAAAAAAATCAGGGGTCTCACAGTTAGTCGACTAAAAAAGGCCACTGAAACATTCATGTGCTGAAGGAAAGAACTGCAGTGTTGTTTATATATATGACTAACATTGCTCTGTATTTTTTTTTGGTGAGTGCAAAATAGAAAAAATGAAACTGAGATGTCATTTCACAAATTAAAATTCCTGCAGCGATGACAGATCGTCCTCTGATTGGATGGCTTACCGTCGCTTAATGAAAATGCAGGTGCAGTAGATCTCACGGGATTTCTTTTTTAATTTAGACTCCTGGGTTAAATGACCTTGTCATGTCTACTTACCATTAGACTAAAGTTCAATAAGAAGGTATTTATTTCTGCGACATTCTACCAGTGTCAGTTTAGAAGCAGACAAAAACCCCTGAAATGTTCTTCATTCTCTTGGTGTTTTCTGCACTGAGAATACAACGGCCGTATTTGTATTTACGTTTTCCTGTAGTACAACAACAGCCTGATACTTACAGTTTTTCTTTTTTTATATAACCCTACTACTACTACAAGAGCTACTCTGTCTTTTTCATATACAGGGCTCCATTGGTGGTAATAACAGTCACCTGGCTAAAAAATGTCCATGGTTTTTCCACACATCACACACAAACTAAGCAACAACACAGTAGCATCTCCCTACTTTCTTCCGTGGTAGCATGTCCACATGTCCACACCAAAGGCTCATGGACTAAGTGCAGCACACCTCATCATTTTCTGTGGCCCATCAGAGCATAACACCAGAGTCTGGTTACTTTACTAGAGTAGAGAATCTATGTTACTGTTTAACAGATTACATAATCCTCCAGTTCTAAAGCCATTGCCTTCTAATCAAACATAATATTTCTGGTCAAAGCACTGTTAGCACTAGACTGTTCCATAAATGTTAATCCTTTTTGGCCCACAATTGTGTTTTACATTTCAGCTCCTTGGGTGATTGGGTTTGACACCACTGTATGTAATGATTACGTATACATTACACAGAAAATGGAGATTCTTTGTACCCCTCATTTTATTCAAATGAGAGAAAAAGTAACATGCAGTGCAGGAGTTTGTAAGCCCTGGTCCAAAGTAAAGCTGTACCTGCTCAACGTATAAGGCATAGACAGGTCACACGCAGTCAGCCTAGAGGCCAAAAACCAATCAAATCAGATAAGAAACAAACGGGTGCCTTTGGTAGATTAAAGAGAGGGTGTGGACGCAGGAGGACGGTGGAGGTTGTAGAGATGAATAGGGATTAGGTATGAAAAACCCATTAGCACAATGAAGGAGAGTGGAGAAGGGAAAGCAGGAGCAGAGGCTGATCTGCGTGTCATCCCCAGTGAAGAAGCGGAGATCATGTTTAATCAGGCCTGTGAACCTAAGAGACTAAGGTCACCCAGGCACACTCATTAGAACTGATGGGAGCGCTGTGGCACGACAGATGAGTGCAATCTTTACTCTGTTCATCCGTCTCTCAAAACACACACTTGTTAGCATTCTGGGACCCTCCCCAAACACACGTTCATACACACAAAAACACACTCATTTGGACTAACAGCTCGTCTCGACTGCCTATTATTTGTGTGTGCGCGAGGCCCCCCGGGGTGGGGTGGGGTGGGGGGGCACAAATGAACACATAATTACACATAGGGCTACGGCCTCTTCTTCGTGGCTTTAGACTGAAAGTAAAGCTGGGTAGGAGCCAGCCGTCACCAGGAAAG
Organism: Cynoglossus semilaevis; assembly: GCF_000523025.1. Taxonomy (NCBI): domain Eukaryota; kingdom Metazoa; phylum Chordata; class Actinopteri; order Pleuronectiformes; family Cynoglossidae; genus Cynoglossus; species Cynoglossus semilaevis. The sequence continues at coordinate 9,711,905 of NC_024311.1, read as the reverse complement.
ATGAGCCTCACAATTGATATAGTGGACAAAAGGAAATGACTCTGTAATGGATGGCATAAAAAGCTCCCAGGAACAAATAAATACGAGGCTGCAAATGCGCCCTGGTATTAATAACACTCCATAGTCCCAAAGTTTAATTTGCAGCAGCTCTGGCTTAAATTCATTCATAAAGGCTACAGTGTTTAATCAATATGGCCTGCCACGTGGAAATGATGACGACTCCTCTTGGAGCAGTATGGAGTTGGGAGCTGATAAGGCAGCGGGTATTTGCTAAAGCTAAACGCACGCCACTGTGTGTTTCCCCCCACCTACACTAAGGAGCAGAGATTTATTACCATGCAAATGACAACCCACAGCGCATGCCAAGAACTTAATTACATGCCAACCTATCAGACGAGTTACACGAAAAAATAGACTTGGCATTGGCAGGTCGGGATGGAATCAGGAGGAGGAAGATTAGAAAAAGAGTTGGTGGTGTTGGTGCGGCTTCAGAGGAGAATATTCCAGGAATGGTCATAAAACATTTAGAGTTAGTGTGGACACACACACATTGCCACAGAGAAACACACACCAGCCAGGTATGCCTGCAGTATTGTTATTGCATCCAATATTACAAAGAAAGGCAATAAGTAAGTTGTCTGTGTTTTATTGTCTCTGTTGCTTCTCCCTAACCAGTTGGAAATATCCAGGCTGTTTATATTGCAACATTTCTTTTGCTGAATGTTGGTTATTGAAACTGGCAAGGACAAGAGCTGTCAATATAATGGGACAATATTCACACCCCCTGGACTCGCTGCACAACACCCAGTAAATGTGCTTGCATAGACTTCCAAGAGCAAATAAGGTTTTCATTGTCGCTGTGCGAAAGCAGAGTTGGCCCCTTCAAAGGAGAACAGAGGAGAGAGAGCTTTGTGTCGCCGCAATTGGAAAAGCAGAGAGAATGTTCTATAAGTCCTGATGCTGACAGTTGTGTAAATATTTATGTACACAAGGCCGGACTGAGACTAACAGCAGAGGACATTGTGACTGGGGGACTGGCAGTGTAGCTCTCACCTGCTCAGCACATTAACTCAATATTCATCTTCCTCGCTCTATTTCTCCCAATATCATCCCGGCTGCAGACCACACATGTATATTCATTACTGACCTCTGCGCCTCTCAACTGTGGTCGACGCCAGGCCTGAAGGCTGGTGTGACGCAACCGTGCGGCCCGTCACCAGCCCGTCACAAGTGTGCAACGTGGGCTCTGAAGAAGCTTTACTGTGTCAGAGAAATGAGGGATAATGAATGCGAGTGCCAACTGTCTGCTGCGGTGGCCATTTTTATCTCTGTTCGCTTCACCACGGCTGTGCCAGCTCCCTTTAGGGCATCGGACTTGGGTGGTCAGAGCCATGGACGACAGGAAAGGAACAGACTGATTTGGTCAGCTGCTGCTAAGTTGACGGGGGCTTGGCCGCGGGATATGGTGGGATGCTGGGTGGTTAGTGTGAAACAGAGGGTGGCATTTGGTTTGAAAGGTTTTTTTTTTTTTTTTGACTATTAGTATCCCGGTGAGTGATGTTTGACAATGAAGGCTGATAATTTGTAGGTTCTCAAAAAAGCGTTTGTGGATAAGGACACTTGGAACTGCTTTAATTGGTACCTGAGTGCATCCAGCTGTGAATGTGTGTAAAGCAGTGTGTGTTCTTTGTTTCTAATGTTTTGGTAATATTTCCAACCTGACACCAATGTTGCTCTACTATAAGGACTTTTTATTTTTTCAGCTGCTGTTGTTTATTCTCTTTTACTAGAAGACTGAAATAAATATAAGTGGTTCACAGATGCAGCAAATGTATTCTAAGGTGTGATAAGTCCTTATTATTTTATAAATTTTATATATATATATTTCTTTATTCTGACACCAACATCACATCTATTGTTTTTTTAATTCTTATTCTTAATAGCTCTGTTTTTTTAAACACATTTCTTGTTAGTTAAAGAGTTTGTCACTAGTTCTGAACTTATTAATTTATTTGAAGCCTAGTGAATCAGAAATAATCCGGTGAGGTTGCAAAAATAAAAACAAATCAGCGAGTGAATATGGATAACTGTTTAGAATAATTTGTATCTCAGCAGATTTTACTGTTTACTGTGACTGACAGGTACGATCATCACAGTGAAGCTTCCTTCAATAATCTTAAAAAAAACAACAACAAAAAAACAAAACAAAAAACACAGACATGTCTCACCTGCCTCAGTCTCTGATCAGACTGGGATTTTGAACTCAGTGCCTCTGCGACTAACTCTCCTCAGCCTCAGGTGATTCAAATATCAATGAGGGAAAATGTATGTGAAATAATGAAGTAAATAACTAAACAGTGGAACAAACATGTGGTGTTTTACAGTTTACATTTATAAAGGTGTTTGTAGAGAATACTGTATATGTGTGTATTTGTTAGGGACAGAGTTGAAGAGAGTGTGTTAAATAATATTATTTATAAATCATACATTCACACCAGATATATTTATATAAAATAGATATTATATAAAATACAAAATTCACACTGTTCATATAAATATATATATACATAATAATAATAATATATATACAAATATATGCAGAGTTCAGTGCATGTGTGAGTCCTCTTCAGTGCCACTGTGCATTCCTCAGCGTATGTGTGTTTTTATTAAAGCTATATGTGTGGTGACATTTTTTCTTCAGCAAAATTGAGCAGTGTAGTGTAACTGTAATGTAGTTTTTTTTAAGTATTTGACTGTTAAGTATTTTATAATCAAATACAAAGTATATGTATGATATTTTTAAAGTTAAAGTTAGCAGTATGCAGGTGAACATGCATTACTGTACGTCTATATGAAGCTCAGAAACACAGATACTGTGTGTGTGTGAGTGTGTGTGTGTTGGAGATAAGGAGACCTGGTGGCTGCTGGGAGACAGCGGGTCTAACGAGGATGTATGGCTGTTTCAGCATCCATCTGCAGACATTTTTCTGCTGTCATTCACTCCTTCTGTCTCCCCCACAACACACACACCCCACGCCACCTTATCACACCAACATGAACACACACACACACACACACAATACTCCTGGTATCACTATTACTGCGTTCTCCCAGAGCTGACAAAGAGTGGCGTGTTAAGAATCCTGAACTGTAGTGGCCCCGGTCTGGTCTAAGCCGCTGTGATGGAGGTAAAACCTTTATCTGTCTCATGAGCTGCTGATGAAACATCTCCGTCTACCTCCACCTTCTGGACTTGTTAAAAACATCCTGTCACAAACGGTATTCCTAGTTTCTTAGTTTCATTATCAGAACCAAGTCTGAGTGGTACAACTGTGAAGTAAACTCAGTCAGAAACAACAGTATTCCACTAGAGTAGGTGTAGTAATGCAGTGTTTCCCAAACTTTTTTTCTGGAGACCCATATTTTAAAAGTCATAAACTTTTGCAACCCGTGTCAATAGACGTTATTCGTAAACTCCTGGGAAACATGATGGAAGGCGACGGACTTGCGACCCACCTGAGGGTTGCGACCCAGTCTTTGGGACACAATGTAGTAATGTATCTGGTTTTTTGAATGTCACCTGCAGTTTTTAATACAAGATAAATTAAGAGGTCGTACAATGGGAAAACTCACAAAAACAAAATGATTTAACATTAATCAAATATATATATAAAACATAAAGCTTTCAAAATATTTGGTATAATGTTTGATTACTAACATTTTAATACTACTAACTGATGACTTTTTGGAAACATTCTCTCACAAAAAAGACACACCTGTAATTGTAGTTTGAGGGTGTGTACTGTTGAAGACTGGCATCAACGCTGCCTCATGTTCACGGAGCAGGGGGGAATTTTTATAAATGTGTCAGTTTCTAAACAGATGCCTAAGATTTTTGTGTAACAGCCCAGACACCTGTTGTTGTTTTGTTTTTTTATTACTTTAATTTAGTTTTATTTTTCTATTCCTGTATACCTCACATTCACTTGGATTACTGAAATACTTATAAAATATATAGTTGCAAACGTAAAACCGATAAAGCTGTTATTCCTGGATTTTGTTTTAATTGAGGATTTTTCTTTTCTCATTTCAGACACCTTCACAGCCCTGACTTAAAAAACCTCCCTAAACAATAAATGATGTTTGATGCCAATTACCAAGTCAATAAAAGTGCAGTTATGTGAATTGGTAAATGACCAGGCTTTGGAGCTCTCTCTGTGGCTTTCTGTTTGTCTTATGTCTTACCTAAAGCAGTAGTTGGAGTATATAATATGTATTATGTATAATATAGGTCAATATAGGTCATCCAGTTTTATAACAGTAATATACAGAATGATAATATATAATAGATCAATTATATTTACTATGATGTCAAATATACTGATAATATAATGATAATATAATAACCAGTAATAAATAGCAGCAATTACCTAAATATTTTTACTTTTGTTTGCATGTTCAACTGTGGCAGCTGGAAATAAATCAAACTCAACATCACATCTGCCCTCAGATCTCCACTAATCCAAGTGCTGAGACAGGGAGCACAGTTTAATTAAGGCACGGGGAATGGTGTACAGAACTCATCTGTTTCAGGTGAAAGGTAAAAGTCACGGCGTCTGATGGAAACAACCACTCCAGACTGTCCTCTAAATCAACAGACACACTGATTTGCATCTACTGTACAAACACAATCAGAATCTATTGCCATTTGAGGAGCGCAGCTCCTCTCTGCTCCGCTCTGCTCAGCACGCTCCGCTCCCCTCATTATTCATAATAATGCAAGTTAGCATATTTTACCAGCCAAAACAATGAAATCTGATTAAAAACAAATTATAATGCTGCTGTTTGTTTGGACAGCAAAGACATTAGGGCCAATGTAGTCAGCTCAATTACTGTACAACTTCCCCTGACTTAATGAATGAATTTGTCACGACCCGAAATGGTGCACATTTGAGATAAATAACTCACTGGGGATTAATTTGTCATCTTGAATTTCTTAAACACACAATGATCTTCTTATCCAGCTTCAAGTCATTATGCAAAATTACATTTATGGAAGAGTTAGTTAGAGATGTAGAATCGACTCCCTGCATGGTGCACAGACATGACGTATAAGGCTATTTGAACCCCCTGCTGACCCGACGGAATATCTGTTCTAAGCTGCCTTCCTTTCACCCTGAGATCAGTGATGTCATGGTCGGCATGACAATTCAGTGTACTGCATGTTATATTGGCCTCTACTGACTCTCTCTCTCTCTCTCTCTCCCTACCTTTCTTTTTTTTCTTGATATATTCTTTTCAGAATATTGCACCATCTGAACGATAGGAAGTGAGTGCGAAATCAAAGCACAAGCTTTCTGGCCTGTTTTTTTTTTTTTTCTTTTTCCCATAAATGTCTCTTTCACCAAAACAATATTAGCATGCAAGTGAAACGCCCCGGACAATGAAGCAATATCTGTCATGCACTGCTGATGTATTCAGAAAACCACAGAGAAACTCACAAATGCTCAGACTCAGCTTGTCCAGCTCCTCAGCCTTTCCTGCCCAGGATGGTAGGACTGTGCCTTGCTGGCTGTGGTGATAAAGCCTTTGCCGCCTGCTCTGGTCCAGACCTAACCTGCTGTCTGTGCCTCTTCCTGCTCCATGGACCTAAGCCCCTGCTGGTTAAACCTATTGATTCCCCACAGCCACACAGCTACACCCAGGAGTAAACCCACTTCCCCACTTCTGTCTCCGAGTCAGAGAAGAAGCTGAATTTCATGCCATGTTTATTCTCTCTGATGTGTCAGCAGTCAGGATCTAAAAGATTTCTGTTTTCGTGTCAGCATGTGTGTTCAGCCACTCTCCCCCTCATATGATTGACATTTTTTCTGAAAGCTAACGCCTGCTCTGTGAGTCAATCTATGGTTGAAGGCCAAAGCCATGTCTACGCTCTCAAAGTCTGATTGCAATTAAAAGCGTTGGGGGAGTGACTGTGTTAAAATGGCACTTAAGGAGCAGGGAGCTCAGCTGGCTGGATCCATCTCTGTTAGGAGTGGACGCTGATGACTCCCAATTCTCTCAACCAATTATCTGTGCACTCATCGATGCACAGCAGGGGGCTACTCCCCTCCTCCAGCCAATCAGAATCTGAAGGCCTGAGGTTAGTCACCATGCAAGGTTGCTGCAGTCAGAACAAGAGTTCAGAATAAACTCAGTGTAAAATATAAAATGAGAACCTCTGTCGACTTGTCAGCAAGTATTACAGAAGAAAGTACACACCCCCACCTGGAACTTAACTGTAATTACAACAGCTCAGCTTACCACTGTTTCCACCTTCACATAGTTCTCTGCCACTCCTGACTCCCTTATAATGCCTGGTGATAGATTTCAAGGCACCTCATATGTCTTCTCAATAACAAAGTGATTATTCATATATGTATATATATTTATATACACATACATACATGAACATGTATGCAGATCCCAGATGACCTTTGAGGAAATGCACTGACCTATCAACTAATTAATGAATTCTGAATCAGTCATTAAAATATTACTCAAAAATGACATTAATCTATGAAACTACACAATAAGTGAATCAATTGCCAGTTAACAGTTGAAGAATACACCATTTGGAATACATTTGTGTTGGTCCAGGCAGCTTCCACAAATTGAATTATGAATAATTGATTAATTGAAAATTACTTTCATATTATTCCTCTTACAATATAAAAAGAACCAGGTTACAGCTCAAACCTTATGATGGGTTCCGGAGAGATCTAATAATTTCACATGATCTCTTCTCTCACATGTGGAAACACACCCACTGATATGAGCAGTGGAATGGTACGCCAGCAATGAAATGTGCCGTCATGCAAATCCTAAACCACTGAGGAGTTATTTCGACATGATATGAGGACAGAGATTTTATTGGAAGCCTGGAATTAAAACTTCCTCCACCAGCAAAGACAGTTCTCAGAATCTCAATAATTGAGCGAGTATTGCCTATCTTCAAGTGCGAGCCCTGCCTCTACGTGAGGGCCCAGAAAGTCATTTCATTTTCTGCCCATTACTTTTTCCTCCCCCTTCTTCTTCTTCTTCTACGTCTTCTTCTTCTTCTCCTCTTCCTCCACCTCCCCCTCTCTGTTTGAATCAAAGTAATGTTGAGGTGGTGCTTTGAGACTTGTGGATAGAGATGGAACAAGTGTGGTGGTGGGGTGGGGGTGGGAATTACCTGAAAGAAAGATGTGAAAAAGAGAAAGGCGGGGGACATTGATGGGAGTGAGCGAGTGCCAGCATCGGAGAGAGAGAGAGAGCGAGAGATTGGCCAAAAGTGATATATGTGTGTCACAGTTGCATGTGTGTGTACGTGTAGATCTATGCCTATGTTCTTACAATCTCCACCTGCCCCACCCTACATTCTCCACACTCTCCCCCATCCACTTCCTCTCTTCCTCTTTTATTTCTCCCTCCATTCCTCTCCCACTGTTTACGCTGACAGTAATTTGACAGGCCCGGGGCTGACAGACTTAAAGGCAGCAGGGTAAGCGATTGTCAGGCCTGGCGTTGTTGGGCAGCTGCTGACTGGCTGAGGAGCTGGCAGTGAGATCAGGGAGCTGCGCCTGGGCAGGGGATTGATGGGAAGGCAAGGGAGAGCTGTCGTTATAGTGATGCGATAGAGTGGGGATAGATGGCCCTGGAGAAGCCCAGAGGGGGGCTCGCAGGGGATGTTTGTGGAACAACCTCAGTTCAGCCTAAATCAACTGAGCAAAATTGGTCATGTCTGTCCTTCTGAGGAGACAAAACTGCCCCGGGACGGTTATGACACCGTGCTAGTCCGCTGATTACTGCTCAGCAGTCTCCAGTAGAACTCTAACAGCTTGGCCTTCACGCAAATACTTTTCCCATCTGTCATCAAACTGAGAAGGTATACTGACAGTTACACATATTTTCTCCTTTACTGCTATCGGTTTTCAATGGTGGAACAGTTGTGACCGAGGTAGATGCTATCTAACTGTAACAGTCAGAACAGAAGACAACCACACCGTGAAAAAACTGAGGGGAAAAAAGAAAAAAAGAATTGTCTCAGCAGGGATGTATCAGCTAAGCCCTGTTAGACACGCCGGTGGAGACAATCCATAGAACAAACAAATCAATTAAAATGAAGAAAACTAACTGAATCACTTTTCAAAGGAGGAGATGAATTTAATCAGGATTTTAAGAGCGCTGTTAGAAGAAGCAAAGAGAGGGAGCACGGAGCCAGCTGGAGTGAGGAGTGAGGGAGTCTTCTTAAGGTTTAACAGTGTCCTGGACACACACACACAGACACAGACACAGACACGTGTGTCTGTGTCAGACACGGGCTAATGTGGTCTAAACATTACTAGCTTTAGAATGATTTACTTTATGTGAAGAAGTCAGTCATACAAATATATACAAAAACAAACAAGAAATAGCTGAACTCTATCCAAATAGTTTGGACCCCGGTCGTTAGTTTAATCCATGGATCGAAGCTTTTTGCAGGTTAGCAAAACCATATTGTCTTAGGTCTTTACATGTTTGTGTTGTTTTATGTGTTTAATTCAAAGCTGTTGTTGGTGTTTGTTTTGGAAGACAGTAAAATGAAAAAGGCCCAGTTGTAATGCTGTTTGTCCTTTTTCTTTTGCCAAAAAAAAAAAACAGTTTAAAAATGAACAGTCTGACTGCCTGGTAGTTCTGAAAAAGTTTTCTCAAGACATTAATTACCAAATTAATTTCAATTTAAATATACTTGAATAAATGCAGATATCCTTTGACATTTTAGGGGGCGATGATTTAATCCACATCTGATGGAGGTCACCAGATTGACAGTCAGAGAAAGAATGTGACAAGACATGTTTTCAGCTTTGATAAGTAAATTATCTTCCGATTTAAACACCTACATCCTGGTCAACCAACAGTTGTTCCATTCATAACATAATAACGTGTGAGAATATGTCAAAATTTCCAGTTGAAGTTGAACCAGGACCGGAGAGTGTGTGACTCATTAAACTGGCTCTAAATATAATATTGTTAGCATTAACTCCAAGTAAGAACAAGAAAAGAATACTAAACACGTAGTTAGAGTTTTATCCACCATCAGCAATAACCTGGTGCTGCTGTACCTGTGGACACATCAGAGGGGTTTATGGGATCTTTATTCCTGATTGCACCCTTGTGAGCTGACAACGACATAAATCTCCGTGGCGCTTTAAGCAGCAGCATATGCAGCTATGAAATGCTCAGGGAGGTTGTTACAGTGAAAAAGATGGGAGCGGAAAAATCTTCCTCACATCAGTTTGGCCTACGTGTTTCTCTGGAGACGTTGTTGCTTTCACGCTGCAAAAAATGTTTCTATGAAGCGCCGTGGGGTTGCATGTCAACAATGAATTACGATTCAAAACAAGACACAGCACTCAACTATTTATTTTTCCTTAAAACTAACCCACAGACCAATTGTTGAAATGGAATCAGACGTAATATGAGTTTTTTTTTCCATTCCAAGTTTAACTTTTTTTTAAGATAATTTTAGAAATTGCTTTTGTAATTATTATAATATCCTTTGTTAGGATAGCTTTACATAAAGGATATATCATATTATAGAAAAGATTTTTATAGAAAATGTAATAAAGTAAAATCTGTGTTTTGATGTTTGCAACTGTTAAGATATAAATGTAAATTCTGCATGTTTTAATTCTCTAATGTCAGTTACAAAGAAGAGAAAACAACGCAGGCTTCTGAAGACGTGATGTGTTTGTAAAAACAAGAAAATGACTGGATTTAAATGAAACACACTTTTTGAACCTGATTTAAAATTCATGGGAAAAAACTTGTATATTTTAATTACAATTATATGGTGCTGTGCTGTGATGAACAGCAACTTAAGGACATTTTTTGCAGTGTTCAGAGATGCTCTACTCATCACCATCATCACTCCGGCTTGTTCCAGCTTGCACCAGCTGCTTCTTTACCCAGCAAGGCTGAAACCTATTCCCACCCTGTCTCTTAATCAATGCTGAGACATCAGGGAAGGACAGTCATCACGTAACTATTTTTTCCTTTTTTTTTTTTAGAGGTGACTGATTCTCTCCAGGTGATAAGACCCTCCCTGGGCACAAATGAGCAGACTTCCTCTGCCCTCCTTTACCTGCACCACATCTCTGTGCCTTTAAACCTCGAGCTCAAAGCGATGTCTTCAACACTGCAGTCCCGACAGTAGGGGCTGTTGAAACACAAGCAATACTCTGTTGAAGTTCAGGTAGAGCTAAGAGTTAGTAACTAAAATGAATCATCAAACAGGTTAAAAAAAATTCTAGAGGATTTACTCTGATCCCTAACTTTACTGCTGTTTTTGTTTAAAATAAGGACAATACAAACATTATTGCAAAGAACATATTAAGACAATTAATTTAATTTTTAATTAAATTTCACATCCTCTCTCTTCACATTTGCTCATTTGCTGGACTTCCTCTCCTCCCAGTTGAGTTTCTTTAACGAGGACTTTTGTGTAATAGACCTTTAACGAGGAGCGAGCCTCCCTGCCTTGCCCAGCATCTGTGCTCTGCCTTGCTGGGTAGATTACGCTGTGCTTCAGCCAAAGCGCCCATCACCATTCCCTGGCAACCTGTTACTCCATCCCTAATCCAGCCAGCCGAGACGCTGCACTTTCTGGACTCTCAGGCCATATGTTCGCCTAAAGATCAACTGAGATGGGAAGGTGAAGAAGCACAGCTTGAGCTCTTGCTCTCCAACTTAAGGTACAAGCCTTTCCAGAGTGAATGAGCCTCTCCCTCCCTTTCTTTGTGATCACTCCTGATGAAAGGGTGAAGGTGGACACAGGCAGTAATTCATGGCAGCAGATGGAAACGTCAGCTCTCATTGTTCTCCCGTGCAAAGTCCGGACAGGACTGGTAAGCCGCTGTCACTAATCACAGCCCGGCACACACGGCGTCTCAAGTTGATTTGGCGATTACCGGGGCTATGGAGATGTCTGACATTATGGATTCAACATGCTGGGAGAGCAGACTGAGCTCGGGGCTTTGGAAAGGTACAGGGGAGTAAGGCTGTTCGCCCTATTACCAGGTCCTATGGAGATCAGCAAGAGAGGCTGGCTGCCAGGGACCACCAGTGAGCTGTGACCTTTCCATAGCCTCGTATGCTAGTGAGGTATACAGGCCTTGGAGGTAGATATGAGTGAAGAATTAAGCTAAAGATATGAAGAGATAAATAATTAGGAGTCGGAAGATACCTCCATGAGGTATTACTGTGGATGATAACTTAGAACAGCGTAGTAGCTCTACTTTTTAATATCAGTACAGGCAGTAGAAGCACTTCTTGAATTATATATTATTATTATAATTCCTATGAACCATGGCCATACCCCTTTTCCTGGGAAAAATCCCAATTTCTTTTCTTACTACCACGATATCATTCTTCCATCTCGTGCCTCGTTTTATTCGCTCTAATGTTCCTTTGTCCTGTGATTTTATTTCAATGTGTTCATCATGAAATGTTGAGATAAAAAAAAAAATTCCTCAAATGACTTTGGCACTTGAATGTGTGGAGATCATGCAAAAGAATGTGTGCAGGGGGAGGACAGGGAAATGTGAGGCGTCTCAGAGATTGAAAGGTCAGGATGGTAAATTGCCTCTCTGTACACGGGTGTGACTAGTCCTTTGACTATAATGTGTAGGATTAATCCTTTCACCTGCCCTTTGTGCTCACAGTGATCAAGAGCCCACGGAAAATAGACAAGGTGCTGATTATATGGCCTTCTAGTACTGCTGAGAGAAGGAGTAGAAAAGACCTTTGCTGTGATACTAGTTAAAAATAACAACACAAATTAAAATAAAATCAACTTTATTGTTTGGCAACTTGTTGACCTCACGTCTTGAGCCAACAGAGGTAGCATACCTAAATACAAAGGTAGCATTGTTGGAGGTTTCAACAATGCCATGTATGAAATACAACTGCAGATAGTGCATGGTTATACTCCACATCAGTGCTTCTTAACCTGGGTTCGACCAAACCCCAGGGGTTCGGTGGAGGACAAGACACACACCCGACTCATATGATTCCTGATGACACGCCCCCCCTGCGTGGCCTTCACTGAAGGGTTCGGTGAATGCGCACATGAAACTGGTGGGGTTCAGTACCTCCAACAACGTTAAGAACCACTGCTCTACATAAATCATATTTGAAAAACAGAATTGCAAGTATTTCTCTGCAGGAAACTGTCCAAAACCCTAACCTAATTCGAACCAAACCACAAAAAAAAAAAAACACTTTTCACTGTCAAGTCTATCATGCAGCTCCACGACAGGATTAGAAAAAAAAGAAAAAAAAATCTATTCAGAGTTTGGTTTAATTAACTGTAACACAGAAAAACCACAATGTATTGATTTTTTTCTTAAACCTAGATTTTGTTATAATTTTTGCTTGCCTATATTTACAAGTTTATACAAAGTCCAAAGATTATGCAAAGATTGCTTGTGTTGTTTGTTTATGAATACATTGCTGTGTGTGTGTGTGTGTGTGTGTGTGTATGTGTGTTTGTCCCCCTTTCACTGGCCATTCTGTAAATGGACAGGCTGATATCTTTGGTGGGCTTCATTTTCATATAATTGAATCTGGGCCGTTCCCATTGCGAGGCAGGATTTGGTTAAGCTGAAAGTCCTCCTCGACCGCTGTTACCTTTGTTCAGATTCGGTTACAGCTGTTACCACGGCAGCAGCCTGCCAGGCCCTGTCTCCGCGGATACCTTCCCTAATTACTGTGTTTATTGGAAATTAAAGATATACCAGCTAATGAAACGCGGCAAACATTACCGCCAATGCAATGTCATTAATTCTAGCCTGGCTCCCATCTCCCAAGCGGGGCTGAGGCGGAAAGAGGTGCTGCATATTAGCATAAATATGAATTTTACTCAGCTGGAAATCACTTAAATAAAGGGAAAAAAAATAATGAAGAAGGTGTCTTTTATTTCCTTTTTTTATTTTCAGAATCACGATGACTAAGTTGTTGCTGGTGGACTGGGCACGGGGAAAGCTGAGGAGAGATACTGTTGTAGACCTCTCTGTGTATGTGGTTTCTAAGCTGGAAGGATGTCTGGCATGTGGACAGGAGGAGGACATTGAGGAGGGCCTGGGTTCAATGTGGATTATTCTGTGTAGGCCTCTGGCCGATTTCCTGCTTTCCTGTTGTTTGCAACTGTCAGATTTGACCCAAAAACCTATTTTGGCTTGGCAGCACATTTACTTGGTTAAAGAACAAGCACTCGCCTTTGAGATACACAAACTTCCTCTCTTGTTTCTTGTGTCTTGACCTCTGACTATATTTAAACATAATTTTGGCCATTTTAATGGTTTTAATTTGAATTACAAATGAAGTGATGATGAATTGATTTAAACCAGGGTAGAATAAAAAAAAGTTGAAGATGATGTTTTTAATTATTCTTCCTCTCCTTCTAACATACGTACATTTGACTGGAGGGTAAAGGATTCTGTCTCGTCCACTGCTGTTGTTTTGTACCGCTCCTGTTTTATTCTCACACTGAACCCTCAGTGACTCTGTTTTAGTAGTCTATTCAATTGATGCTGATGGCCCACTGCTATTGCCTGGTCTGACTAGCCTATCAACCTCCCGCGCTGATGCAGCCGTTAAGCTGCTATCTGCATTAACGCAACCCTGTTTTTTTAGTTTTCAAATGAGTAAACAGTCCAATAATCTGCCGAAGATACATGTGGAGAAACAGTCTTGAGATAGATCAGATAAAAGGAGGACATTAGGCGGCTGCAGCCTCCCCCCCCCACCCCAAATTGTCTAATTTCGGTTCAGTTTTTAGGATTGTGAATAAAGGGGCAGAGTGTATTTTGTGGTGAGAGTCAACAGTTAAGAGCTGTGAGCATTTCTAGCCAATTATCTCGCAAGTTCCCGATCATCGTCATGTCTGTTAATGGCCTGTCCTCCTGCCCACCCCGTTTATTCTCTGGGACTTGGAGATGACAAGTCTATTACTTACCACCACTCCCATTCATTTCATGTTCACTGATTTCATTCATAGTTCAGCGAGGGTCACCACAGAGGTCCCCTTTGTACATTCATATATGCAATATTGTGTGTGTGTGTGTGTGTGTGTGTGTGTGTTCAGGCAGTAGGTAGTGCACATAACTACCATACTGTAGGGAATATTAGGCATCAGGGCAAGGTTGTACAGAAGTGTTTGTACCATAATGCTCTCGGTCCTCACCTGTTCTTTTTATACCGTTTCTTTACACTTAAAGGTGTCTCATTTTCACTCATTTTCACATTCTTCTATTATTTGCATGGTGCTACAAAGGAAAGGGGGGAAATGGGCTTGTAAACCATGGGTTTTATGGAGGGAAAGGGGGACAGGAAATCAGGTTTTACTTTTCTCCTAATATTTTTCTTTCTCCCTCTCTTTTCTTCTGTGCCTTGTGAATATTGCCTCCCCTGAGTGTAACACTGCTCAAGTGTCATTCAGAGTGGACACAAGACCCCCGGGGATTAAAACTCTCTCCAAGCTTCTGGGGGGAAACCACTGAAGAAGTGTTTTATCAGACAGACTCCATGGAGAATCCTCCTTTTGCTGCCTTTGTTTTTGTTTTAAAAACATGTAGATGGCAGTGCAAAGGCAAGAGATGAGAAGACATGAGAGGCAGAGATGTGGAGTCTCCCTCTGCTCTGCAAAGATGCCATGTCCTTGTAGAGAAACCTAAAGATACGCATCAGAGGCAGCTTCACACCGCGTACTTTGGTGTCTCGTTGATGTTTCACAGCTAATTACTCTCCCTATTGCAACCCATATAGTCTCTATGCATCTTTAAACAGTAAACAACGATTCACTTTGTGCAGCTCTTTACCCCTGCAGAGGTTGGTGGCGCTGTCTTCACCATCAGTTTTGTCCTACACACATTTCCTTGTGTGCAAATGTCCTCTGCACACCTTGGAGCTGTTCTGTAATATGATTAACGCAGAAGTTGTCCCGGCGTCGGCCCGTGCTCTAGAGCACCGTGGTCGCCCTTTGGACTGTCTACAGTTCTAGTGATGAAACCAAACACATTTATCCTTAGCCCTGATATTAAACTGCACCATTTTCATCATCCGAGTGCCAGTCACTGCACCCTGGAAAATAAAAATAATGAAGGCAAAATTCAATTTGATAAGGCAATAATTAGATTTACAAACATCTGAGTGGAGATGTGATTCCACATTATTCATTTAATGAAGTCTTGTGATATTGGTTATATGTAAATTGTTAACCATGTGGGGAGTTTTAATAAAAACCCCTGGTGCATTTGAAGGCAAATGGTGAAGAGAATTTGATATTAGGTGTTGCTACAGTCCTGCTGGTGTGGCTGTTGTTGTTACATAGGGCGCATGATAAGATCATCCACTGATTGACAGTTATGAAGACACGGCTGCCTAAACACAAGAGCAAACTGACAGAGTTTATAGACTGAGGTCTGAATGAAATCTCCAGCCCGGACGGCAACTCTCCACGGTAAAGACCCAGAGAACATGCAGAGATGTCCTTTTCTCTCCATCCATCTCTGCCACTTCTCCTCTGTTTCATCTCCCTAATCCATGTGGGAGTTGAAAATGCACGGCTCCTCCTTTTCATATAAGTGAAGTCCTAATGAAACTTGAGTGAGTGTTGGCTCCTCGTGCTTTGATTAAAGCCACTGTGTCTTGGGACAGACAGCACCGGATCATTCTAGAAGGAGCTATAATGGTGTGAGAACCGAGGACTGTATGGAGTCCCCACTTCATTATGCAGCAGTGTTAATTGCCTGTATGTCAGTAGACATACAGTAGACACCCTCCATAGTTTGACTTGTGTGAGAGGCCTTTCGGGGATCCACTTTCTCTCACACAGTGGATGACACGCTGTCCAAAAGCTGGAAGCATGTCAGAAAGCTTTAAAGTTAAATTTTAATGTGCCTCAGTTTGAACAATCCCCTGCTGGGATGTTTCTATCTGATTTAAAAATACGGTCGCCTGCAGATGCTGTCACTGAACTGATCAGTGTTGTTCAGTTCACTGTTCAAACGTTCAGTTCAGTGTCAGTATAAAGACCAGAAGTGACCAGCACTACTTTACGTCCTCACATTTATTTATTTTTGCTGTAATCTACCAGTAAGATAGCAGACAGACAGAGACTGTCCCCCGTCGACTTCCTCTCTGTGCTGTGATAATCTCTCTGACATCCTCCCAGGCTTTATATTGTCATTCTGACCTATTTCCATCAACACATCCCTATCCCACCCTCAGGCCAAAAGTGACACAGCTCCAAGGGGCAGTGAAGGAGGATGTGTTGTTTACTAATCCTCTGTCCCCTCTACGTCTTTACTAGAGGTCATCACAGCATGGTCTCCCTTTTGCCTTTTCTATCTCCATAACAATCAACAGGACACATTGTATACAAGCATATGGTGGAGCAGTAACACAGACAGATGCTAGAAATGTATGATTACAACACAACATGAATCATCTGTTTGTTTTTTCTTATTTGACATTCAAAAAGATTTCATTATTGGCCGCCACCTCATCACATATTCTGTTATACATTACCAGTCAATCCAAATATATAATGCAAGCTCCTCATTCGTGATTCCAAGAGTACGTTTTTTTCCCTGTCCCGTGTCAACATTGTGCAGAGACAAAGACAGAGTCAGAGGGAGGGATCCTACTTTGTTAACAGTCTACAGCAACAGCCTTTGGAGGGTGATTTTTCAGCCTCCAGGTGTTTACCTGCAGGATATGCATCCCTTCTGAGAAACACATCAGTGTCACACACTAGCTGTAGGCAGCCACATTGCTCAGTGCTGAGTGAGCGCAGAGACAACAAGGGTGGGGCTGGTGTGGCAAATAAACAGAGAATTTAGGGCAGCGCTGCTTTGTGCCGCTGCCCTGCTGGAGCTCAGACTCATTATGTGTAAAGCCATCTTAGAGCAGGCGTTCATATCCTGTGAGAGATCCCAGCAGTGTCTGCATGAGAGAGTCATCAGATCTTTGAAGACAAAACCTCCAGCCCACCCCGATCCACGCTGCCTAAGCTGGTTGCAGCTGCTGCGAGGAGCAGATATAGGATTTTTTTATATATCTCGTCCTCTATCTGCCGTGCAGTGAAAGTTGCAAATGGAAGGGGGAATAATAGATGAGTATCTGCTTGTATATGATGAAAGGTCTAAGTGATACAAATGTGTCCCATTTCAGTGATCCATCCAGCCCTGTGCCATCACTGTGATTTGTGGTAAAGGTCGTGCAAGAAATGACTTTGGCTCAGGAGGCGAATCCCCTGCTTAGGTTTGTTGTGTTTGGTGCGACGGCCTGCAGAGCAATGGGCTGGGGAGATGGGCGTCTGGTGCAGGTGGTGTTTTTGGAGGATAGGGCTGATATATCATTTGCCAAGGTCGTACTCAATTAGGCTATTTGTTGAGCATAGCTGCATGAGGTTGGTTTAATCAACCGGTGAATGGAGACAACAGTGACAAAAAAAGAAATAAATTAGGCATGGCCAGGCCACACTCTCCGGAACGGAGTAGCATGCTGGAGAAATGCTCCATTTAGCTGGCCATTTCCTTTCCCAGAAATCCCACTGTCCTCACATGCCATACACATACACACACACACACATACACACACACACACACACACACACTGTTTATTTCATCTGTGACTTTCAGCTCAGTACAACCACAACAACCTTCCTGAATTATAGCAGGCAACACACAAACGGGTCAATTATTCCAGACGGACACAATTATGAAATAAATAAAAAAAATAGACTGGGTGTGACTGGAACAGTTATATATGACATACATCAACCAAAGTGGCAGTGCAGTGACAAAGAAACGACATTTGTTTACTCTGATTAAGCCAAGAGCTTGAGGGGCGCTGAAGCACCTGTGCGAGCAGGTACAGCGCTGGAGGAGAGGAGTCAGACTGTGTTATTAGTGGAGCAATCAGCGGCCATTCAGGTTAATGGGGTCTCAGGTATTCAGTCCTGGCTAATGTGTGATTTGGAGGGTCAGTCCGTGGCTCAACAGCAAATACAGATCACATTCAACCTCGCCACATGCTGGCGTTGCAGACCTTAATTTTGCCTTCCCACCCTCCGACTACTTGGCTGATTGTGAGGGTAAATATTTGATTACATATATGAAGGTTGATTAGTTCTCAGGGGCATAGACATCCACCGTATTGTGCACAGGTGCAGTAGACTTTGGTATCAGTTTCTTAGTTAGGGATCGTCTGTGAATTACCGACATTTCTCTTCGGTTTCAGGTGTAAAGTTAGGAGCAGATGTGGAGCATTGGAAGTGATTGCAGATGCACAGACACCGACTAGATAATGTGACAACCGAGCTATCAAGCTGTAATACATCCATCCCACCACTGCATTTCTTCATATTTACCTGTACTTTTTTTTCTACGCCTTTCTTCACTTCCTTCTTTCTCACACACTTTCTGTGAGACCTCTTTAGCTGTGACATTTCTGTTTCCCTGGAGACAGAGCGTGCCAGGCGGTTGCCATGGCAACTCTCTGCTCTTTAAGACTCGCACAGCATTATCCCACCCCCCCACCCTTTACCAGAAATGTGGGGTAGGGGAAGTGGGAGCTCCTGAGAGAAAGAACACCTGCTGGCTTCTTGCTAATTGGCTATTTCTCTTTTCACTACTTGCCTGTTTCTGCTTTCACTTTTTACCCCCTCCAGGGCTACAAAATAACTTTCACTAGCAGCACCAGTGCCAGGGATGTAAAGTTTTACAGCACAACTACAAAGTCGACTTCAATCATTATTCAGTGTAGCACATAGAGATTTTTTCGGTGATCCACATAACAGACATTTTACTGATATAACATCAGGATGAAAATGGAAGGAAATAGTTCCAAATCTTTGCGATTGAACCAGTTGACTTTAACAGTGAAATCTGATCGCCCTGACGATGAGTTGCAAAATACAACTAAATCCTCCCCGTCTGAAACCTTGACTCTCTCTTCTTTAATCCCAGAGTTCCCTGCGCACTCTTGTATGTTGTTGCTCCCTCACGCTCTGCTGCTCCTTGTTGCTCAACGCATTCGTGCAGAATGCTTTGTATGGACTACTTTACTTCCTGTAGAGAGCAACCATGACTATGGCCTTCAGTGCCTGGCATTTATCTTCATCTAACCCTGTCAGTTCTTTCTTCCTTTACCTCTTCATTTTCTACACCACAATTTTTTTGTACTCCCATTACAGGGCTCTGCTGTTACGGCTCTGATCTTTGGACACGTGGAGTTTAATATTGGTGCATTGTAGCGATGTAACAATTTGAGCTTATCTTTATGATGGTGACTCCGACCAAGAGCATTCTGTAAATGTCAAAGGTCCAGCGTAATCTTTTGTCCTTCTACCAAGCATCCTCTCATCGTCTAATGACAGGGATGGATGTCCTTCTCCTTCACATTGATGTGCATTTTACCATCATTAGGCTCAGTCATGGTGGGGACCACTCTGAATTTCCCAGTGGTTATGTGTGTATAAAGGCCGTGGTAGGTTCATCGACAAAGGTGATGACCGTTGTCGATGAATTAGAACCCATCATTTTGGTCATTACCCAGTTATTGTTTCTATTCCAAACTTCCTCTCCCCATCTCTGTTTGAAAACGTCACATGCTGGTTTTGCTGTGTGCTAGGCTGCTACAATTCACACTCAGATTCAACGACATGTTTGTAAAATGAGACTTGTAGTGGGCAGTGTGTTGTTTGTCCAGTGTCTATGTCTATGTCTTTTTTTATTTTATTTATTTTACCGTTGTTTACAGTTCAGTTTACACTGGTCTGCTCTAGTTTTGAACATGGCTAGTTGATCCCCAGTTATATACAATATTTAGGGTGAACACTGGCAGTGACCAATTTTTTCACATTACACTTAATTCCTTCATGAAATGGGATATAAGAAAGATGAAACTTTAATAGCAGAGGACTAAAAGGCACCTGTGACTTAATGGCATTTATTAGCTGTAGTGACACAGTGGAAATCTTAAATGAGTGATGAAAAAAAAAGAGAGAATGTAGACATAGTCTGCTCTGTGACCTTTTTTTTCCCTTGTGCTGCAGCCCAGTCCACCTGGTCCATTTAGCTCCAGCACCTGCAGCCCAGGATTGCACTATTGATCCATTGACTGGCTGGGTTTCATTTGTCCAGCCCATCCAACTTTGAGCACTTCAATTATCAGAGCCATCACAGGCACACTGCTGCGAGTGGCAGCTTGTCCAACACTGTAATCTGTCAGGGAATGAGATCCCGACCGCAATGTCATAGCACCAGACGTTCCCCCATAAGTCACCTTGATCGTGAAGGGCCGTCAGCAGCTGACAGGGCACAGAAAGAACCCGACTAGCCCCAGAGATCAGCGGAGCTCAACTCTGCTTAGCTCCACAATCTAACCGATCCAGGTACAACCGAGGGGGAGGAGAGATTTGAAAGTTGTTGAAGATCAAAAGTTGCTTTTACAAAAAATACTTTTAACTTTGAATATGTTTTTGATGAAGTGTCACTTGACTTAGATTCCATTTGTATTTGTGTAGAAATATAAATATGTTTAAATCATTTAGTAATAAATGTTTAACCTGAGTAACTTAAGCAAGATTTCTACCACTGTTGCTTTTTTTTCCCAAAGTGTAGAGCACAGGACACATACAAATAATTACATAGGGTAGCTAACTATTTACTAAACAGAAGTCCAAAGTTATGCACCAACACGTTTTGTTGGTGATGTCTTACCATTTTTTTCATTTCTAAATATGATAATATTTAATAAAATTCACATTTTTCAAATCAGAATGTTTTATTTAGGAATGAGTTAATTTTAAATGTCCAACATAATGATACAACCTACTTTTTAGGTGCTCTGTTTTATTTTGCTACTAATTTCTAAAATTCATACGATGCAGGTTCATGTAAAATTTTGGTCGTATAAAATCATATAGTGATTTTGACAATTCAATGCATGGCCATTTAAACCCCAGTCAATTTGACCAAGACAGTATTAAGTCATCATGACCTTTAAGAATGAACACTCCTATTATAGGACAATCAATTTCAGCAAAGTAATGTACTGTAGCAGAAAACGTAAAGAACTGAAGGAGCACAATCCAATTGTTTGTAATACTAATTTTACAAGCGTATGAACTCAGAGACACTTCCTGACAATCCTGGATCGATATTTCGAAGAAAAAAAAACAGATCCATGGAAACCAGGATTAGCATAATTTTCACGAGAGCTGGCAGGTGTGGACAAGGATTAGTTTATAGAATCAGTCTGTCTCTCCTGATCTGGGCAGCCAACGAGGGACAGGATATTGATCTGAGATCCAGCCTGAGCTGGGTGAAGCAGCACGGCCATACCACCGCCCACACCAACTCCCAACTGCTCTATAAAAAGAATGGAGTCCTGTGGTAGTGGGGCTGCACAAGGCAAAGGAGGATAGAGAGAGAGGGAGACGGGATGAAAGAGGGAAAGAAAAAGGGCTGGGCGAGAGGAAGCGGGAGAAAAAAGAAAAAAGGAAATAAATATGTGATGGTGTGAGAAATGAGCAGACTTGGGCTTGAAGCAATTCCAAATGGACTGTCAAGGCATGAATTAGTTACCACACCTTTGCATTAAATACATCACATAGGTGCTAACAATATGGTCCAGAGAAATAAGCACAGCCAGAAGGGGTGAGGAGGGGTGAGGGAGGGGGGTGCCCACTGACATTTATATAAAAACAACATAAATATGGTAGATAAAGCAAGTGGTAAATAAAGAGTTAACCCTTACATGTACTATGACAGTTTTGATAATACTGAAGTATTCTGGTGACAACAGTTGAGTTTGAATATTGATTTTTCCACATACGTCTGTCGGAGAAGTCACAGACGTTCCTGCGAGAGAATTCACTGCAATCTCTAGTAAATGGGATTTTTTTAAGCTTCTTAGGCGTTTATTTTAACTTCTATCAAGTTGTTTTATTCATCCAAGATTACTAACCAAGATTATTAACTAGAAAACACAATGTTTTCCCACGAGCACTGCTCGCTGAAACTTCAGCTCATTCATTTGTTTATCTACATAATTTCACGGCGCTGTAATTACCATAACAAAGATTCGGTGTCCTCCAGTGACATTGCCCAGAAAACAAGTTCCAACTCAGTGGCTTTCAAGTAACATCTAATATATATGAGAACTGGTTGGAATGTTGACAACTTTATGATATGCAACAGATAAGGTAGAAAATAGACCAGATCAGAATTTTTTTTTTTCACAGAAATGTTCCTCTGAAAGTGGCGAAGACAGAAAGCAGACAGAGTTATCTTTATCCTTTAATTCCACTGAGACCTGTCTGTTTCCCGGGTTTCTTTACAAACTTTATTTTTATTAAGTGAAGTCACTTGTTTTTCCACATAAAACCTGTAACCTCCTGATCCAATGACAATAAATGTGAGACATTTGGAAGGAATTTCCAAATCAAACCATTTTTTAACATCAGATTTACAATTTATCTGTTTTTTTTTAGTACTGTTGCTGGTTTCTGTAATTATGATAATAGTTAGCAAGAGACTAGATGCGTGAAGGAATACAAGTATAAATAAGAGTGGGGGTTATAGATGAAATATGAAGGTTTAAATAAAGTTACGACACGGTCCAGCAGAGGGCAAACTAATAGCATTTCAACCTTACTTTGAGCCTATTCAACAAACAAGCTGGTTCTGTTATTAGCAGCCATGTGGAATAGTCACTGGTCAGATATGCCAGGTACTTTAGCTTCACATAGTATTTCAGATAAAACAGAAATAGATTTAGCAGGAAGACGTGTTACAACTGGGAGATGACCACTTCCTGTAATAGGATACACAGAGACCCAACACTAGGCTGCGTAAAACTGCAAATACAGTTCAAATACTCACTACGACACTATGTCCCGGCAATGTCAGTCTAAGAAAACAACAACAGTATTTTCAGTGAAGGTGAACCACATCATTATACATGCCAGGAGAAAAATGATCCAAGTCAAAGCCGGGAGATCAAGGTGTTGCTTTAAGTCGTAAAGCTGGAGGGACAAGGCTAAGATCGGAGTTATTAGGACCTCCTCGGCCCTTGTCCTGTTTAAACAGGCACTTTTCTGTCAAAATTGCTCTAAGCCACTGTATTTCTTACTTTATCGCTCACATATCATTAAACTGTCAACATTCTACACCATCTTCACATAGAATGGCTTTTTTTGGCAAGCTGCAGAATTTAAATTTGAGTCAGTTAGGGTTCCAAGTCTTTGTTATGGTAAAGAAAAAAAAATCTAAGTAAAATTACAAAGGACAACTGGTGGCTCAGCAGTTACCACTGTTCACACACACACACACACACGGTGAGAGAAGGTTCCCTGCCCCCCTCAGTGATGTGCCTGTAAATTTTCATTGTGTTTGTAAGAGACCTGAGGGTACTGAGGAATTTCACAAAATGGTCTGTGACAGGACCGGACTGGCTGTAACACCGTCCTGTGATGAAATGACCAACACAGTACATAAAAGATATGACCATCACAGCCTGGTATGTGTTGTATTCTGAGGTAAAACATGTTGTTTTGGATTGGAGTGAAGCCTGAGTGTAAATCAGGGGTGTTGAACTCAAATTCACAGTCGGCCAAAATTGAGATGAAGTTTCAGGTTAAACTAAATATTTATTAACTGGAATTGTGCACATTTTCCTTCTGTCCAGCGCAACCACCGCTAATACTACAAATTCTGCCAGTGCATAGAGTCTATATACTGGCGGGCCAACTCTAGTACACATTTGATATGATCTTGTGGGCCAAATATAATTACACCGCGGGCCAGATTTGGCCCCCGAGCCTGAGTTTGACACGTGCGGTCTAATTGGCCCAGCTCTTTGTGTTAGCTTTTCCTGTACAATCCCAACATAAGGATGAGTGTCTGTGCATCCTCCTCACGCTGAACGATCATCGTTACTACCACACCAGCCACATCGGCTGAGGTTTGTAGAGCACGTTCCACAACACAGGCACTCCAACTGTGCCTCGGTGTCAACACTACCCAACTCAATTACTTTAGTGTGCAGTGCACCACTAATCCTCAGCCCACCTCTCCTCTGCTGCGCCGCCATTATTCCTGTACATCAACAAATTTGCATGTACTTTCACGCCACTGTTTAGTTTGCTGTTTATTTTTAGCAGCCCATGCCTAATTAGAGGGAGCTGGTGTAGAACACAAGCATAAATGGCAACATTAGTGCTGCTGCTAATGAGAGAGGATATTGTGGGTAAAGCTGAGTAATTTCATCCTGTGCTGCATTATTATTATTCTTTCATTATCATCTCAGCGGATGGCTGACCCCTCCACCACGCTTGATCTCTTTCATTTTTTCACCTCATCTCGCCTTTGATAGTTTTGCTTTTTTTTTCAGGTAAAGGTGGCGAAGAAAAAAACAACTATGTCTTTTCACTCATGGTGGCATCTGCATGTTCTCAGCAGGTTGTTCTGACAAAGACATCAACGAGCGATTGGGGGGAAAAACCATGAATAGTTCCATTTATGTCTATTTTTAATGCATATTATTACAGTTTTACTTTAACTCTGTATTTCTTTCCTTCCACTGGGAAAACATCCTGGCACAGTAACCAGTGTTCAGATGAACTGGTTCTTGTAATGTATGTTTTTACATCCATGTATGATAAGGCAACAGTTTTCCCAATTAGCAGCATATTCCTTTGTGTGTAAATTATCAGTTACCATAATGTACTGTACGTTGGCCTATATGATGCAAATGTTAATGGTTTTTGGTAAAAGGGCTGGTGCAAATGGACGGAGCAGCCGAGTGGGAAAGCATTAGAGCTGTATAACACAAATTATCTGTCAGAGAGGCGACGCGTCCGTGGAGGCAAACAGTGGATGCATGGCTGTAGGCAGTCAGCTGTGCTGGGCTTGATGTGAGCCAACCTTTCTGTGGGCTCATTATCTTTATCAGTTTGCTCTTACTACAGGGACAGTAGTAAGTAGACAGTGTTTTCAGGAGATGACTCTCTCATGGGTGTAATATGCCGTCCTTTCAATTGGTACGCAAACATGTCCATTAAGTCCTTGTTATTTTATTTTCATGCCTAGTGCATTTCGCACAAAACAACTGTTCGGCTGTTAACACAGTGAATCTTCTACAGCTGCCTTTAACAAAACTTCAGCAAACTAGTTCAATATTTTTAATCAAATATATTTTTTTTTCTCTATAAAAGTCAGTGAGGGTTAGAGGAAAGTTTGAGGCTGTGAGTTGTCATCAGTTACCTGGTCAGTGATGACAGGTAGCTGTAATGCCGAGTGCTGTCATGCCTGTCTCCCCACCGGCCCAGTCCCGCTGAAGCCCCTCTGTGCTCTTCTGCCTAATCAGGCTACTCAGTATGCAGAACAAGCTCCCTGTCGGCCCCAGAGCTCAGCCCCCAGTCGCTGACCTCCCCTGAAGCTATGGAGTCAGGCTGGGCTGAGCTGTGCCCAGTCAGCCGATGCCAGATGTCAGATAGGATGAATGGCAGAGACAGTTGTGTAGCAGGTCCACATCAAATAACACTGGCACAGACTTTTCTTCTACAGTTTTTCTACTGGGCTGACGGGTGAAAATACAGTACAGAGTCAGTATCTAAGACATGAGGCAGTAAAATGTACTAACTGTGAATATACACAATACCAAACCGAGTGCACAGGAACGTCAGATCACGAATTGGTCAAACACATTTGCATTGCTAACCTTTTAGTAAGGAAACAGTTTAACATCTTAATGTTTGTTTCTTTGTGATGTATTTGAGAGTGGAGCAGCTGGAAAATGATGTTAAAGCAGTGGTTCTCAATCATATCTGTCATGCCCCCCCTTGAGGACAGAAATGTTTTCACGCCCCCCACCTCCCTACCCCCATCCCCCATGACCCGCACGCCGGTAAATTGAAATACTATGGATAACCTGATAACATGTACATTTCTATCTGTACAAACCACTGTATGAGTTGCTGCCACCTAGTGACTGGAGGCTTGTTATCATTCAAGCATAACAGCAGTGGTACACTTATGTCCAGCGTGCCATATTCCATTGGAAGCCCCCTTACATCTGCCAAGGCACCTCACCGCGCACCCCCAGAAGGGCCCGCCCCACTATTTGAGAAGTGCTGACTGTGTGCCTGAACTACAGACAGGCCTTTCTTTAGTCGATGTCCACATACACATGGTATTTAATTTTTTTTCCCAAATTGCCTGAATCAATTTTCATTTATAGACAAGAGCTCGAGTGTTATCTTGTTTTGTTTTTTTCTAATTTTAAGTTTCTTGCTATAAACCGATGGTGCAGCTGCATTTATGTGTTAAGTATTTAAGCAGTCATATAGGTTTTTTTACATTTATTTAACTCTTATGAAACAGCGTGTCTTTTCTGACACGTTCTCTCAAAATCTCTTGTTTCCTTGGACTGCCCGCTCAT
The DNA here is from genome assembly GCF_000523025.1 of Cynoglossus semilaevis. Lineage (NCBI taxonomy): Eukaryota > Metazoa > Chordata > Actinopteri > Pleuronectiformes > Cynoglossidae > Cynoglossus > Cynoglossus semilaevis. The sequence goes on along the minus strand of NC_024311.1, from coordinate 9,685,388 downwards.
TTTCAGCCATTTTAGGAACTGCTGTCAGTCCAGTGACAACAAACTACTGTCAAAACTCACTGTTAAGCAGTCACACGAAGTAAAGGCCAAGATACTAAAGCCACTTATCACAGGGAGATGACAGCCACCTGCTACAGTAGAAGAAGAAATCGTTTCCCCGCTATCTTTAAAAACCACTGTGACGGTCGTGTAACACTGCAGGTGTCAGGAGGATGACAATAAAATAAAGTATTACAAATATTTAGCCAACGTGTTTGCATACGTGTTAAAATATTTGCCTCTCCTAATGACTCATCAGCCACATCACCGTGCACATACACACACTGTGCCATTCACACTCTCTAATGAAGATAAGGCTGATGTAATCTGAGGCAACACAACACAAGCATAACTGCATGCTGATGTTCACACACCTGCTATATGTCAGACAATTTCGCCAGAAATTCACAGGACAAGAAAAAAAAAAAAAAAACTCTGCTCTCCGGGATTTTAAAAGTGGGATTCCTTGTCTGCCTCGCAACATGTCACTTAAAAAGGATTCTGGGTATTGATCTCTGGGAAGAAAGTCTGAAGACTTGCCATGTGCCTGCTCCCAGCTCAGCTAGAGCCCAGAGAGGATGTTATCCCCCAGGGCTGATTAGGAGCTTTTTACCAGGAGACTCCCAGGTCACTCTTTAAGCTCCCTGCCCCCCCCCCCCACACACACACACACACACACCCCACGAGCCTTACAAGTCAGAAACCCAACAGTATGTCAAATGACTCCTGAGAAAAATGACACATTTTTACAGTTATTACCTGCAGGTAACTGCTGTTTTATAGCAGCTGAGGTGTGTGTGTGTGTGTGTGTGTGTGTGTGTAGAGAAGAAAGTTTGAATTAATTACAGCTGCTGGTCTCAGGTTTTCATTAGTGTGTGTGTGTGTGTGTGTAATCAGTCACTCATCGGTCTGAATTGTCACCTGTGTTCTTTGACTGATCACATGGTCTGATTCTGTCAGACTAGTTCTAGTCCAGTTACTTGAATGAGAAAGAAAGATGGAGGAGGAAACAACCAATTTGTTTAATATTACTACTCATACTACTACTGCTGATAATAATATTAAAAGTAATATTTATTATTATTATTGTTTTTGTTGTTATTAGTATTATGTCAATAATAAACACCAAGAATGATGTACAGTTGTAGAACACCTTGTTTTATTTCTTCTAGAGATCATAGTAAAAAATATACCAATAATGTAAAACAGATGTTAGGGACTATAAAGACTACTGGAATAACAATTTGGATTGTGGTAAACAAATATTGTATCTATACAATGTTAAAAACTGCATTCTAACGAAGGCAAATAGAAAGTTTAGTTTTTCATTTTCCTGTGATTTTAAATGTTGATCTAGAAATGAGTAAAAAATAAGTAAGTAAATATAAAAAAGAAAGGAGTAGGTGCCAAAATTTAAACAGGTTTATGCATAATAAGGGAGTTAAGAGCTACTTAAATGGGATCATAAATTTAAAGAAGCACTATTTTCTCACATTAATTGTTCTTTTGGTCCAGAGTGCTTAAAATGTGATGTGGAAATTGTCATTTAAGTAAATGGCAGCAGTTAAATCTGTGGTGTTTTAATAATGATTGTCATTATTAAGCGGTGCCTTTTCTCTAAGGCGGAGCTTACTAACTCCAAGTCTGGATGCAGTGTGTACCAGTGAGGCCGTGGTGCCGTGCCTTCTGTCTGTGAGCAGGTCAAAGCAGGGACAGGGCGTTTACCGAGGGCCAGACTGACCTTTACCGTATTGAGTTAAACATGATGAGATTACAGAACAACCTCAACTGCCAGGCCCATTACTACCCTGTTCTCCATTAGTGACCTCTGACTGTTACTACATGTATACAGCGTATGCATCCAGACTGCACAAGAACACGCACGCACACGCAAACAATGCAGTCCCGCACGGCAAGGTTACGTGCATGTGTCAAAATCCACACGCTGTCCACAGAGACACACACAGAACATACTTTCACAAGCCCTTCAGGTTCACGTTCCAAAGTAAATTGCAAAGACTGAAATGCATGCACGTATACATATAAATTAGCCAGCCAGTGTGTAGGTGGACCTTGAGTGTAGTATGTACACAAGCCTGTATTTATTGTGCAGCGGAGCCGGGCCTGCGGCTGAGCATGCTCCCTCTTGCTCCCTCCTTCTCTCGCCTTGTCGCGTTTGTCTGTTCCTATCTGCCTCACAGCCTCCTCTGACTCCCCCACACTCTGCCTGGGGAGTGATTAAATCAGTGTACGCCTGTCCGCAAACCAAAGTGATTGGCACTGAACACACACAAACACAAACACATACCACAAACACCCACGCAGTCACTTAAACAGAAACGCACCATGTGAGCGTAACGCATAGTGACACCGTACGGACACGAGCGTCCAGACGTGTGTATTTATCCGCATTTCTGAGACGAACATTTAAACACAAAATATCAAATATTTATTCACTCCTAAATGTGGCGAAGCAGGAGATTTCAATCTGTGTGTGTGAACAAGGGAAACGTGGGGGGAGGGAGGGAGGGTGGGGGGGTGTAAACCTGCATTTGCACATGCATGATCTGCGATCATATCAGTTCCTGTTTACTCCTCGGTATGCCTGAGTGAAAGTGCCCTGATGACCTTCTTTGTGTTTGTCCATGCATGTGTGATTCCTCTGGGTGAACATGTGCATGTGTTTGCTAGTGGCAGGAACTCCTTATGATAAGTGCTCCCTGGTTGATTAAAGACAGCCTTTTTTCTCCATAATGAACACAGAACATCCCTCAGCTCCTTCCTTTGACGATCACCAGGCGTTTCAGCAGCTCAGGTGTTTGTGATGTCTCGCATTTTAAACGTTGCTGATTGACTTGGCAGCATATTAAGTGTAAAGGTATTGAGCCGGACTTAAAGAAAAAATACATCAGCGAACGTTGGTAGAGTGGTGTGAAGATATATTTGCACCTTCTGTTTTGCAGATATGATAAGAATATTTCAGGTGAGCCACGTGGGTCTTCAGGCTTGTGTGTTCAGGTCTCAGAAATGAGGAAAGTAAAATTCTCTTGGATGTTCTTTAAGTTTTTTTGATCGACAAATTCAGCGACAGAAACTGAACATAATTATTTGACTTTTTTCATTTCAGGCAGTACAGAAACACTGACATCACAGTGGATCTAATGTTTCGGTGTGAATGTTACCTGCTTATTTTTCCACACCTTTTCTACAGTGTCACAGAAAATGGTTTTAATAGAAACATAACACACTGTTTGAAAACAAAGCTGCAGACGTACAGCGTCTGAATACATCAGCTCTGAAAATGTAAACAAAATACAAATCCAATACTGCAAAATATCATACAGGATCCTGCAGTAAAACATCGACTAGACAGGTAAATGGAAAAAAAGCCACAAGTCAACACAAGTAGAGATGTTTTACTGAAGTACAAATAAACCTCAGCAAAAGAAGTGTTAAACCCAGGAAATGAAAAGTATATTCAAAATACACGGAGTGGAGAAAATATATTAAAAAAGTTTTACCAAAAACAGTATGTGATATAATTAATTTGCTAAATAATAATAATAATAATAATAATAATAATAATAATAATAATAATAGAAACCATCCAAAGAGACGATTGATGATTGTTACTAAGTATATGATTGGTCCGAGTCGACTGTACTGTTACTGACTTGGACCAAGTCCTGACCTCTCTGGAGTTCTACTGAGTCTAAAACACGCAGGAATAGGACAATGTTTTCTGCAAACCCCCACTTTATCAAAGGGTAAAGTTATAGAAAATGAATAAATGTCAGGAATCTCTTTAAAATAAATTAGAAAAAACTGCTTAGGAATTTGCTTGAGACTGTGAGAAAATAGTCAACTGACCAATAACGTTATTGGTGTGAACCTTGACTTTGGTGTTTTCAAATGTGTGTGATTATACCATGTTCCCTGACACCTAACCTAGTGTTTAGTTTCCTCCTCTTCAGTTCTTCAGCCCTTCAGTAAAACGGCTGTGTCAGTCAGAAAAAGCAGGTGATTAACAGTAACTGGGGAACAGCTGCCTGTACAGCTGCACCTCCACTGCCTCCAAAGAGAAACTAATGCATCAGTTTTCCATATTTTCCCGTTTATCTGTGTCAGTCATTTTCAGCACACATTTCATTTCTCATCCTGCACCTAAATCCCTTTTATTTCCACAGGGAAATTAAGGAGTTAATACCAACAAAAGTAATCGGGTAGACGTCCTGCAGCCTGGTCTGATCTCCTTTATCTTTACCATGACAAAGGTCAGTGTCATAAAACTAATCTGGAAATGTCCAAGTGTCTCCAGACGGTCCAGAGGGGGAGACAGGGTGTGAGTTAAAAATGTGGGGGGAGCAAATGGGAATTCAGAGCGAATGCACAAAGGTAAACTTCAATAGTTCAGCACGGGGACTTGTTCTGCTCTTTTATCATTTATTGGCCAGCGCACGCTCGGCCTGCTGGGAGTTGTCCCACTTATTCCACCATACACACCCTGCCACGTAGTTGAACCCTCCTAATATGGGACCCTTCCTGTTCCATCAGCTCACTTCCTGATCTGATATCAGGCCACTGGGAAAGTTAGCTCGCATTTTATTATGGCTACTACATTTCCCAGAAGGTCTCACTCGTGGGTGAAGTCGGGGGGTGGACTGATGGAAAAAGTCTTCTAATCTGATTCAGAACTAAGTGAAACAACGTGAGGAATGAATCAGCTTTTGTTCCAACTCGATTTTCAGCTCCAAATACAGACGTCTGTGATATTTCAAAATCAAGTTTCCAGACATTTGTTTAAGCACAGATGTTGAACTAATTTCATCTCATTTTCATCCAGTCAGTCATTGATTGTCACTTCCTACCATTATGGATCATTTGTTTTTTTCATGTTTACAACATCAAACATGGCATTTGATTGTACATTTTGTTTTTGTGAATAAACTAATCGTTTCAACATTTCGACAGCGTTTGGAGAAGCAGACACAGATGTTGAGGTTTTTGATCAAGTCTCAAACTTAATGACTTCTCTGAACTCCTTTAGGGTGGAGGGCTATTGTCATGTTGTACAGAACTCGTCCAAATCATTTTCTTTTACAGACTGGTTCTTGATAAGGCCGACTTTGTCCCTGTGGTGTGGTATTCCACTGACACTCTCACCCTGGATTAAAATCTTAATTAACTGGAGAGTAAGTCGTCAGTTCTAAAGCAAAGAGCGGAGACTGAGGAGTGGGGTGGGCGGGGGGCTGTGGCACATGTAAATTGGGGATGTTTGGAGGTCTACAGCAGGGGGCACAGTTTATGTGGCTGGCACTGCTGCTCTGCTTTGCCTGCAGCGCCCCCACCTGCTTCTGACTGACTGGGAGGGGGGCAGATGGACGGCCCCTGCTTTGCTCAGATACAAAAGCGAAAAAATCTTAGCGAGAGCGCAACCTTACGTTGTGAAGTCAGAAGTTTGTTCCAGTTCTACTTCAGAGGGTCAGCGTCTGAGTGACTACAGCGGCCATCACTCATTGTCACGTCCGTGGACACCAGCTTGTCAACAACACAGTCTGATCTTGTGGGTCACCTTTGTAACGGAAATGACACGCCTGATCAAAGGCTGGCTGTTTGCCGCCGAGATGCCTCAGTACTGGTGCCCAGCTGCGTCTGTCTGTCTCACTGACCTTGGCCCAGCGACACGGGGCTTCGTGTGGCAAATAAGAGCTAATCTGACCACGGCAAATGTAAGTGTCTTATCTGTCATTGGTTTCACATTGATTTTCTTTTTTTCTGACCTATTCAATATCAGACTGTTCAAAGTGGACAAATGTGCAGAAAGAAAGGCAGCTTCAGCGCTGGGTGGAGCAAGAGTGGAGACGGCGAGGCCAGGATAATCACATGACTATCTGTATTAAGGAGCTCCTTATAAAAACGGACAGCTTATCTCAGTCCTGTCAATATGTTCCTAGTCAGGGTCTAACCCACCAGGGGAAATGCATTAAGCATCTTGCCTGTAGGTGACGCTGTGCTGGGCACTCATGCTGGCATTTCCATAGAGCAGCCATCTGCCAGTGAAGGCTGGACCTTTCCTGGACATTAGTGACACCACTGCCACAGAGGCAACTCTCACACCAGCTGCCTTTATCTCCACAGCTTTGATATTTTGTCAGTGTGAAATACCATTTGAATTCCAAATGGTGCGTAAACAACCCATAATCTCAGTACAGAGAATAGTGTTTTCCATTCTAGTATGACAGAGCTTTTATACGCTGAGGCCATTCTATCAGCTCCCTATGAGAGCCGCCGGGTTTTTTTTTTTTTCCTCTTTCTCTCCGAGCCCTTAGCTGCTGATATGATGGGCTTCCCACTGCAAATGGCAAATGTCTCCTCCCATGTAAAGTGCTCATAGCTCTTTATTGGGAATCATTGCACTGGCAGTGTCTTTCAGCCAAACATCAGCGTTACTATTCAATTGCTGAAATTAATTCTGCAGCTAGGGTAAAAAGGTGAACGGTCATCACAGTCGACCCGCTCCACTCCTGCTTTTTTTTCCATTTCTCCCTTTTATATAGCCGGGAGCAATACTGACTAAAATGTCGTTGCATTTAAAATGTGCATTAATGCAACACCGGGGTCAACTCGCCTCATTTAAAAAACAAAGCATTCAGTGAGTTGCAGGTTCACGGGTCTGCTGGCACACAGGAAAGATTTATTGTCTGCCCTGCGCCTGTGCTGCCGCTTCTTGTTATCAGCCAACTCTGACCCCGTCCCGCCGATTCCACAGAGGTGGTTTATCTCCACAGACAACTTCTGTATGAATAGATTCGAGTGGATGTGGAGCGTCACCGTGCCCAGACGATTGCCCTGGCATGCGGTGACACCACACACTGCCGGAGGGTTATGGGGAGGGAAGGAGACGGGGGGGGGGGGGGGGAGTTAGGAGGGGGAGAGACATCTGCTGTGGTCACCCACCCTGCAATGCCCTGTTGTAGCAGAGTGCATATCATCCCTGTGGTTTACTATTGCTCTATGCATATGGGTGTGTTGTTGGTGAAGAGTGGGAATGGGAGGTAGGATGGGGAGCACATGGAAGAAAGGGGGGTGCTCGGCCATATGGCCGTATCCCTACTCGAGGTGGAGAGAGAGGAGCAGAGGCAGTGCCTACACTGGAGAGGAGCAGAGGAAGCTGTGTGGCAAAGTGTCTGTTTTTTTACAAGTCATTTATTCTTCCATCGCTCCGAGGATCTATTTTACCTCAAATCCAGAGAAAAGCCAGTGATGTTAGTAGAGTCTCTGTTTGGAAGCAATTGCTCTTCTTTTCTCAGAGTAAGCTGACGTTGTGCTCATTATCATTTGCATTTGTAACAAAGTGATTTTAGAAGTTGCAGGAGGAAGAAAAAGATAAACAAATGTGAGCGCACATTTTACACTACAGTACTGAAATTAAAAAAAAAGGAGAAGGAGATTTATGAAGAAAGGAGACAGTGCCTGAGCTGACTTTAACTGTTTTTTATACAGAATTTTATATTTTGTGTAGTACATTTTTTTAAAAACAAGTTTTTGTTTTTCTATGGACAGATATCTGTGGGGGGCCAAGACAAATTTCATTTATATTTCTCCTTCACTTACCCTGGCTCACGATAGGAGCACCGGCAGACTGAGATCATTTTCAGTTACAGAAAATTCAACAATCCAACTTCATCAAATGGAGCAGCTGCTACCACTGTGCTCAGACATTCTGAGTGTAGAAAGATCACAGTGAAGGACAGTAACACAGGGGATGTGTTTTTTTATATTATTTGTAAGGTGAGAACATAAGACAAGGAGATTCAGTGGGAAGAATTTTTCAAAGACAGACAAGGAGAAGACAGAGACATTAAAAAAGAAGAAGCCAACGATGCTGCTCGTGCACCGGGGTGGCCACGCCCACTGAGCAGCCCCAGGCTCCGGAGTGAAGGAAGGATCTCGTCTGTTTTATCTCCTCCGTCTTCTATTCTGTCTTTTTTTTCTTCCAAAGTTACAAAGAGTAACTGTCCTTTTTTTCCCTTTTCCCTGCTTCAATGAGGCAAAGATCTTAATCGCCCCTGACCGTAATCTACCAGAGTGGAACGCTTTACTTCAATAGACAAAAAAAAAAAAAAAAAAAACTTAGA
>NC_024311.1:9647039-9675508 GCF_000523025.1 Cynoglossus semilaevis | reverse complement strand
TTTTTTTTTTTTTCCTCTTTCTCTCCGAGCCCTTAGCTGCTGATATGATGGGCTTCCCACTGCAAATGGCAAATGTCTCCTCCCATGTAAAGTGCTCATAGCTCTTTATTGGGAATCATTGCACTGGCAGTGTCTTTCAGCCAAACATCAGCGTTACTATTCAATTGCTGAAATTAATTCTGCAGCTAGGGTAAAAAGGTGAACGGTCATCACAGTCGACCCGCTCCACTCCTGCTTTTTTTTCCATTTCTCCCTTTTATATAGCCGGGAGCAATACTGACTAAAATGTCGTTGCATTTAAAATGTGCATTAATGCAACACCGGGGTCAACTCGCCTCATTTAAAAAACAAAGCATTCAGTGAGTTGCAGGTTCACGGGTCTGCTGGCACACAGGAAAGATTTATTGTCTGCCCTGCGCCTGTGCTGCCGCTTCTTGTTATCAGCCAACTCTGACCCCGTCCCGCCGATTCCACAGAGGTGGTTTATCTCCACAGACAACTTCTGTATGAATAGATTCGAGTGGATGTGGAGCGTCACCGTGCCCAGACGATTGCCCTGGCATGCGGTGACACCACACACTGCCCGAGGGGTATGGGGAGGGAAGGAGACGGGGGGGTGGGGGGGGAGTTAGGAGGGGGAGAGACATCTGCTGTGGTCACCCACCCTGCAATGCCCTGTTGTAGCAGAGTGCATATCATCCCTGTGGTTTACTATTGCTCTATGCATATGGGTGTGTTGTTGGTGAAGAGTGGGAATGGGAGGTAGGATGGGGAGCACATGGAAGAAAGGGGGGTGCTCGGCCATATGGCCGTATCCCTACTCGAGGTGGAGAGAGAGGAGCAGAGGCAGTGCCTACACTGGAGAGGAGCAGAGGAAGCTGTGTGGCAAAGTGTCTGTTTTTTTACAAGTCATTTATTCTTCCATCGCTCCGAGGATCTATTTTACCTCAAATCCAGAGAAAAGCCAGTGATGTTAGTAGAGTCTCTGTTTGGAAGCAATTGCTCTTCTTTTCTCAGAGTAAGCTGACGTTGTGCTCATTATCATTTGCATTTGTAACAAAGTGATTTTAGAAGTTGCAGGAGGAAGAAAAAGATAAACAAATGTGAGCGCACATTTTACACTACAGTACTGAAATTAAAAAAAAAGGAGAAGGAGATTTATGAAGAAAGGAGACAGTGCCTGAGCTGACTTTAACTGTTTTTTTTTCCAAATTTTATATTTTGTGTAGTACATTTTTTTAAAAACAAGTTTTTGTTTTTCTATGGACAGATATCTGTGGGGGGCCAAGACAAATTTCATTTATATTTCTCCTTCACTTACCCTGGCTCACGATAGGAGCACCGGCAGACTGAGATCATTTTCAGTTACAGAAAATTCAACAATCCAACTTCATCAAATGGAGCAGCTGCTACCACTGTGCTCAGACATTCTGAGTGTAGAAAGATCACAGTGAAGGACAGTAACACAGGGGATGTGTTTTTTTATATTATTTGTAAGGTGAGAACATAAGACAAGGAGATTCAGTGGGAAGAATTTTTCAAAGACAGACAAGGAGAAGACAGAGACATTAAAAAAGAAGAAGCCAACGATGCTGCTCGTGCACCGGGGTGGCCACGCCCACTGAGCAGCCCCAGGCTCCGGAGTGAAGGAAGGATCTCGTCTGTTTTATCTCCTCCGTCTTCTATTCTGTCTTTTTTTTCTTCCAAAGTTACAAAGAGAGCATGTCCTTTTTTTCCCTTTTCCCTGCTTCAATGAGGCAAAGATCTTAATCGCCCCTGACCGTAATCTACCAGAGTGGAACGCTTTACTTCAATAGACAAAAAAAAAAAAAAAAACAGCTTAGAGATCCTGCTCTCTGCAAGGGTAAAACATCACAGGGTTATCCTCTGGTGAAAGAGGGAACGATGTGCAGTGTGTGTTTGCATTTGTGCGTTGTCCTGCAGCTGCGTGCTGCAGTGACATGCACTGAAGACATCAGACAGTGATAGGCACAGTGGAGGAGCAGAGGAGAAATGCAGCGTGTAACTTTGTACCAGTACTTTTTTTTTTTACTTTACCCTCTGTACTGAGAAGAAGAAATAAAACATTGATGTTATCATTACTGTTTCTACCTGCTCATTTGTAGATGTGCTCTACGTCTGAAGAACACCTTAAAGAAAACGACTCCAGACTGCTACAGTCATCGTGTTCTTAGTCATTGTAGAATGAGTCATCAATCAACTGTGGAGACTTACTCACACTCAAAAGTTTAGCTGGAGAGATACAACAGATGACACAGCAAGCAAAAAAAAAAAAAAAAAAGTTGCCGGAGCGTATGTGTAATATTGAGGAAATATTTTGTTGACATATCTCGAGGCAATTCAGATGGATGACAGTGCTGCAACATATCTGCCTGTAAAAGCCAAATATCTGTTTTGTTTTAATCTCCTTGCATTGCGATGGGCTGGGCTGTGACAGTTGAGAGTGTTTGGACAATCAATTTATTTGTTTATAGCTGACAATTTTGTATCTTTTTTTGTTTGTTTTTCCGGCTTCTAAATTGTCCTTATGCGGAAAATCCATCCATCTGCTGCTTGGAACAAACTAAATCCGATATTATATGTTATTTGCAAAGTGAAGTGCAATCACAGGGAGACGTTTCCGTTGCCACAGCCAGCACTCCTTAAGGTTCCTCTCTTCCTGTCACATACTGTGTCCTCCATACACTTCATTTTTCCTTCTATTATTGTACTTTCCGACATACCTCATGTTTTAAACATTTCTCTTTTTCTTTCTGTCACCTCATTTTATTCTCATCACCTTGGTAACTATGCTCCTCCGTCTTGGTCTTTTCTTTTGTTTCGTTGTTACTTCCTCTCTTGGCATTGTGTTTTGTCACTTTCTTGCAGCTTGTCTGTTCTGCACGTCGTCGCGCACACACACACCAACACACACATAAATAATCCTTCCGTGACATTACTGAAGTTGCGGCAAGAAAATGTGATTTCCAAAATATACAAAAAAAGTCATTTGCGCAGAATATTCACAGCGCATTATTTCGCTTGGAAAAATAATAAAATAAAAACACTCACCCACCTCAGAGCCTGGAGCTAAAAGCTGGCACATCAAACTTCCCAAGGACTCATCTGAGGTTTAGGCACAGTGTTTAAATAGAGGTGTATGTGTAATGTGTGACTCTCGTAGAGCTCTGTAAAGAGGGGGTGGGTGGGGGTTACACAGTGAAGGCAGGATGGTTTCCAAACAGCTTTGTGTAATCCTTATCTCAGTATACACATCGTCTCTGTGTCTTGATACATAAGTTAGCCTGTCTGTACAGACTGAACAGTGAGCAGGTCATGTCTGACATGAGGACATAACAATCCTCTTTAACAATGAAGTCACATTTCTCTCCCAGACCAGTCTGGAAACTTCACTTTTTCCTACCAGGAGCCTCTGTCCCTCTGCATATGATTTCATATTTTAAATACTTGCATCAATTGTTGAGAAACTTTATGTTCCTTGTACCCGGGCTCCGCCATGATGATAATTTTGTACGCTGTGGAAGCAGGATTCAACTGTCAGAGGGTTTGCAAAAGTTATTTAAGTTATTCCAACCACTTCCAAAAATATAATTTGGAGAACTTTGCTACAGTTATCTATGTTTTTTTTCTTGCTAGCTTTTACCCAAAAACTTTGCTCCTTTACCAAAACCTTCAGATTCTGTCAATATTTCTAACTTCTTGTTATTGATGAAACTATTTCAGCTCTAATCCGTATGTACAACATAAACAACATGTAAAGACGACCCATTGGACAAACCAATAGTTCTAGCACACAGTTATACTACTGTACTGACAGTCTAGTACTAGGGCTCCATTGTTGCTCAGTGGCTAATAAAAAATAAATTATTATTATTATTGTTATACTTATTATTGTTAGTGTGAGTCTTATGGTGCCAGCCAATTTAGTACGTGGCTCACTAGTATCTATTTGTGTGACCCCAGGTGTTTCTCATTTCATGATTACGTTGTCTCATAAGCTAACAGGCGTGGCCGTATCTTAGCTCAACCTCCTTCTCCAGATGCAGGCGTTTTGACTTAGCATTAATGGTAATCTTAAGGGCCGGATTATGAGTACATTGTTCGAGCATCTTTTATACCTGTGGTTTTCCTGATGTGACGCTGACAACATTTCCTGCGTGAAAAACAACAACTCCCATACACCTCCTGTTTTTGTTTCTCTTAACAAAGCACCAAATCTGTTTGATACTTTTTTTCAGCCAACACTGAATCTGAAACAGCATGACCCAGCTGACAAGCTCCACAGTAATACCCCCTTGTAAAGTGCCTGTGTTGTCCATGTCTCTGCAAACAGTGTGGACTAGTAAATTGGATAGAATCTCATCAGGCGGAAATAATGGCAGCTATCTGTAAATAGTGTTGGAGCAGGGGAGCAACAGATGCTGCTCCTGGTGATGGAGAAAAGCCTGTTCTCCTCCACTGAGCCTGCTCACCGCATGCTGCCACTCACGTATTTGGCTCCCATTAACACTGATCTATATTAATTCCTTCGGAAAAAAAGAAGAAGAAAAAGGAAGTTGATTAAGGAAATGAAAATCTATTCTGCTGAGCTGATGCTCAATGTGTTCCAGTCTGTTTCACACACTGGGATTTTTAAACCTTAATGGCTATCCAGTTAGTCACAGATCAGCGAGCTGGGATAGCAGGGCTGAAGAACAATGTTTATTTTTCCATCCAGCCTCTTTTCAACAACTAACCCATGTCCCTCAAAAATTGTGTTCGGAAATCCAAATTAGGAGATATACTGCCCATTGTTTAGCTAACGTGGTTCCATAGTGTAGTTTTGTGAATTTCAGTAACATCGGTGACCTGCAGGTGGGATCTCCAGTTCCCCAGTCCTAAAACCTGCACCTTGTAAAACAAACAAACAACTCAGAATGTCACAGTAGTTTGACAAAATGCACCTGGCATTCATCAATATCCAGAATGTAAGCTAATGCCTCTGTGTCCACTGAGGTTTGTACCCTCCCATTGATTTTTAGCATTTGCTCACCCTAGTGAAGGTCCAAATGCAATTTAAGTGTTGTGTGGGGACGCGTCTGTAGCATGGAGCCTGACACAGTGTGGTCAATAGCCCCGGGCAGTGAATGAGCTCTCAAGTGGTACACAGCAACAGCCAGACGTATTTCCTCTTCCAGCTCACCTCACGCCTCCTTGTCAAATTAAACGATAAAGGCTGGAGGACTTTCCGCAGGCCTTCAGCGGGCTTTCAGCCCTGCGTCTCTAAGAGGACGAGGCACATGAGGAAAAAAACACAGCTGCACACACACATGCAGCGATTGAGAGAGAAAAAAAAAACACTTCAATTATTCTGTTTAAAATGGCATCGGCTCTCGACCTGCCACTTCAGGAAATTAAATTTCAAAATGGACTACGGTCATGGCAGCAAAACAAAGGCGCTTGATGATTAAGGGTGGATTTAATGCTGCCAGATTCTCTCCACAGATCCACAAAATGTGGAAAATGAATGTAATCATTTCCAGATCCAGAGAGGACACTCAATTGGGCAAACAGTGCATATTTCCCATGACACTTTTGGAATATGTATTTGAAATATTTTTCTGATAGGGTTAAAGGGTTTTGACCGATGACGCTGACACCACATGAATGCACAACCACGAGCCGTTATTACCCCGGCTCCGGAGAACAGTAACACAAAGCCCATTCTAAATGGCACATCCTTTGTTCCAGCGTGCAGACATGTGTGATGGCTGTCACCAGCCTTAGCTTCCAACCCTCGACCAGGAGAATAATTGCCGCAGGAGTCTGATGGCCTGTCAGGAGTCACACTAGCTTGTTTCCTCTGTTCTCCTATTTTCTTCCTGTCTCACCTGGTGACACAGACAGACGCCACGGAAGCACTTTGTGTTTGCCATGCACGGGGATAAACCACATATTTCATTCTGTTTCAAGTGTTACAAATCTCTTTCAATAATAAAATAAAAGATCTATTATTCATTGCCTCTACAGCGATGAGTGGGGTGTGGAGGTGAAATATGCAAATGGCGTGTGTGCTACTTCTAAAAGGCAACATCGGGCAACGCGTGACAGGTGACGAGGGAACATCACGGCGCGCTGCCGCTGTCATCAAAAGCTGGATGGAGTAGAGTGGCTGAGTGAAGACACCGGGGGCAGATGCAGGGACACTTCATGGTTGGCAGAATGACTGCGGTGTTTGGACAGAGAGGGATTCCAGCGTAAATAAGCATAAATTTTCAATCTACTGTATGATGAGAATCCATTTGTGGTCCCCAGGTGTGACAAACAAAGGGTTTGGATGTGTTTGTTCCAGATCTGTCTAAATTGTTTTGCCTTATTTCCCTTTGAGATAGGGTGTGCAGTGAGTGTGAGATTGGGGTGCTGGGGTGCCAACTGAGCATATTTGCCGCCTACACACTGCAGAGGGTGTAATTGAAGACCTAAAAAAAAATACCAATTTTCGCTAAGGCACATGTGAAAAGTGAGGGTTGGAGGGTGGGGTCAGTGCTGTTTGTATGCTGAGTACAAAGACAGCGTCATAAAATATTATGTTTATGAAAACTCTGCAAAAAAATTGCATACTATTGTGAGGCCATTATAAAAAAAATGGCCTCACCTCAGCCGTGGGACAGGTTGGAACTCTTTTTTCTTATTTCAAAGAGTTTTCTATTGGCCCGCAGGCCTGTGTGGAAGAGTAATAGACAGAGGAATGGCTTCTTCCTCTGTTGGCTGAATTTGTTCTTCCTCCTTCCACCTTGGAACTCCTCCGGAAATTTCTTTTTTCTAATTGCCCCCCAAAAAAGTGCCACCCAATTACTGTGGCATCACTGTATTCAGGAATTCATGTTTACATTATCAAGATGTACCAGTGCTCTGCATGACAACACCTCACCACAGAAACAAATGGCATTTACATTTCCTCTGGGTAGCAGTTAGGTGCAGGGTCCTATTCATTTAGCCAGTTTCTCTCCTGAAGTAATGGGAGGCTCTGACCTAGAGCCTCTCTGTCAGCCCATTAGTGAGCGTGGAGAGCATTGCATCGGCGCCTCTGCTGTCCTGCCACTCAGAAACACCCCCTGGAATAAACACAAACAAGCCCATAATGCTGCCCCTCCTGCTAACACACACAGTCAGGCACAATGAAGCTGGGGCATTGATTTTATAATGATGCCCTGGCTGCTTCCAGCCATGGAGGAATTGAAGCTGGCTGAGTTTAGCTCTTGGTTTGTGGAGAGTATTTTGGATGGAAGCCCTGTTGGTTGCTGGGACTAGTTCTTTGGAGAGGTTAGGCCACAGACGTGTGCAGTCAGTGAATCCAGAGCATGTAGTACATGGAGAGGCAGCCGTGCCCAACTTTACAGAAGCACCCAGAGCCAAGCATCCCCTTCTCAGCACACACAGACCTGCAACTGCCAATCAAAGCAGCCTCAGGCGCTGCCACTGCCTTGTGCGCATAAATTAGCATGCATTTGCATACGAATCCTCTCGTTTAGCAGACCCACTTGGCTCTCCCCCCAAATGGCATTTTCTCGCTCCCCCTCTCACACTTTTTCTCTCCTTATCCCTTTACAAGCAGCGATAAGAGCTAGAAAATAGTGCATTAACCCTTTTTATACCGAACCTCTCTTGACACAAATTATATGTGTGCGGGCACGATTGAATGTGTTCACGAGCTTTGTTTGTTGTGGGTTAGCAAATGAGAAAATGCAAGCAGCGAATGAATAAGAAAACAAACAAACATGGTTCTGTATAGTGGTCTGTTGTTGTAATGCAAACCCTTTCTTTTTCCTAAAAAAAAAAAAAAAATGATGGTACTTTTTCTGTTAATTGCAACAATGACTTGCACTGCAACTTATGAGTCACACAGCGTTCAGCAGAGCGGCTACATTATTCAGTAATCACATTAAAGCCTTGTTTCACATGGTTCAACCTCAATAGCCCCCAGAGAGCAGCAGGCCACGCGCACCTCTGTAAATTACAGCTCAGAAGACTGGAACACTCACTTTCTGGTCAGCAATAGTTACAAGAAAGGTGAGCAGGACACCGGATGAAATGAGACGACATTAATTTTTTACAGTGAATAGTCAATCAGGATACAGCATATCTACCGGAGATTAATAAGTAAAGAACAGACAATGCTGTCCGTTGCTCAGGGCACAGCTTTGAGGATGCAGTAATTGGCCAGGACCGTGCCTTCAGAGTCAACTGGCAGCCGTGCACGTGAGCCTAATAAACGGCGTCTCTGCCTTTCTTTTACTTTTCTCACCAATTTTGCTTATTGTCAGTGTGGTCCACAATTCTCATCTGCTAAATTATTGAACGTCGTCTTTGGTCTGTGGAGCTGGATACAATCACCGAGGTCTCTGCTCACAGCTTTTCACCAGAGCTGATTAGATACTGTGGACGTCTTAAACAAGGAATGGAGTATTTAAATAAGGACGCCCATTTATATTACTACAAGGAGATTGCCAAGCGCATGTATGGTTGCTCTGGAAAACAACCACATTGATGACCACATACAGTTAGTCACATACGGCACTGTGGTGCATGGTTTTACATATAAGCTCTAGTTAACATGCACAAAAACAAGACAATAGTGATTCTAAATAACAGTGTTTGCAGCATGAACATCAACGAGTCTAAAATCCAGCATCAGAAAATGGGAAAGTCTAGGCTTTAATCATACACCAACTGACATACAGTAGATGGAGCACCAGTAAGGGCTAAACCACAGACTAATGAATGGTGAATGTAAACACCATGCTCATCACAATGACAATAACAGATCCAAGAGAAGCTACATGTTCGACTCCATGTCTTAACACACCAGGAACAACACAACAAAAAGTCGGACTTATAGTTTAAGCACAGACACACATTGGAAAGGTTTTCTCTTTGCTCACACAGATGCAAATCAGCCAACACATGCAAAATATCAGTTGAAGTGTTCCCTTAAAGCAGAGCTATTCAACTGGGAAGTCAGTCAGGCCGGGTTTTCAGACCAATAAATTCAGCGGGCCTTACATTTCCTGTGGCTATTAAACACAAGCATTTACAAAATATGGACCAAACAAATAAATGAATGAATAAAATGACAACTATTAAATGCTTTGAGAATCCCAACAGAAACACATCGCTAACATATTCAAATACACAAGTGATTCGTTGTTGGCAGAATGGTGCTAGGTCTGTTTTACTGCAATGATTTCGCTTTTACCCTGACCACAGATTGGGCCACTCTGAGGTTGTGTGTAGGCCACACAAGGCCCTCAGGCCACTATTTGAATAAGCAGGCCTTAGAACATTCCTATTCACTCAGGTTTATTTGCATGCATTTGTGCGTGACACTTACGTCAGTTTGAACTCCTGGTGATTCGATCGTCACTCCTGGGCTGCTCTTGTCCAATGGCCCCTGGTCCAAGAAAAACAAGCAAACAGACATTTCTGTCAACATCTTTAGCTTGTGTTTTCCCCCTCTCTTCCTCAAGTTTAATATGAGTCACACAAAGTCAAAGAAATACACACAATGAAAGACTCAGTGTGCCCTGCCCTGCGTCAGCCCATTTTCTTGGTGTCTTTGAACAAACAAGATTTCCCAAAATACATTGGCCGACTGATCTCTAAGCTGACTTGTCTGTTTGTAGCAGCCACAGGTTTGGCTGTTGTCTTCTGATGACAACAGCACCAGAAGAGCAAGCAGTGTTTGACATTGATTCGCGGCACCTGCTGAGGATGGCTCATTACTGTTGAGGAGGGGTTCATGTTCACAAACGGCTCAGAAGGACCCCTCCCCAAAACAGCTGCTTGTCATGGGAGTTAATGATGTCAGCAGAGGGCTCTGCTTGTTGATTAGCCCAAATGGACGGCTAATAGAAGTGCATGTGCGTAACTCCTCGTTGGAAGGGAGGCTAACAAAGACAGGAGCACGCCGCCGTGGTGGTAAGGTGTTGGTGGATGAGGGTGTCCCTGGACAACATGGCAGGGCAACTCATCAGCTGGCCATGCTATCCCCATGCCATCCAATGCCATGCCCTGCCTTGCCATGCTGTGACACCGGCTCCAGCTCCCAGACAGACCGGTCTTTGTAGCCAGGCCTAATTAGCTGTCACAGCAGGTGAAGCAGGGACCAGGGACAGTCTGTGGTCTGCTCTCTGACAGCACAGGTCTCCACAGAGCACCCCTCCAGACACTGACCACACAGGAACAACCTGTGCATGTGTGTGTGTGTGTGTGTGTGTGTGTGCATGTGTGACCGCAAGCAAGAGAATGTGGGCATGTTTTTATACCTCATTCAGGACTTTACATTTCATAAACTGTGGCCTATGAAGACCAGTGTCACAGTGGGAAAAAAAATAGATTTACATTAAGGTCAAAGGATGCACTCTGATGAGGGGTGTCCTCCGTAGGGACCTGAAATACGTAATATCAGATGCTTAAGATTGACAGAGAGAAAGAGAGACGTGTGCAAATATTCCCTCACTGACGAGGAGAAGGAAAGTAATGTTATTGGCAAATGTTGGGAGAAAAGTTTAACTGCACTTCAGGTAACTTTAACTGTCACTGCTTCACACAGAGATTGTCAGCGTCTACATTCCAGCCACACCAGACATTACACTAGAATGAAACTTAAAAAAAAAACCCGAGAGAATATAATACAGTTATTTTATAACTGGGATTAGAGTGGCAAAATATATGCAGTCTTGAACTGCTGCCCATACTATTGGCAGAATTGCTGCAGTAATTCAGTAGAAAAATTAGGGACATTTCATCTATACAATAATAATTTTTCCATCTGTGCATTATGATTTACAATGTTTTTTAATCCAAACAAAATATTTGGCTTCTCTAAAGTAAAAAAGCATTACTTTTTTAGCAGACTCTAATAATGTATTCTGTATAACATATATAATAATAATTATAACCCACTACATATAAAAAATAAAACATGCCTTAAAATGGAATTTAAAAAGATATGAGATTCCTTCATATTTGAAGTGTTACATAAAATACCAATTCTTTCCCACAAAAGTCTTTCCCACCTGACAGATTTACAGGCCAGAGCAGATTTATACTGCACGTCACTGGGACGGAACACAAACCCTGAATGTAAAAGACAAGGAAGTTAAATGACTAATTTTAGATGAATAAATGTTTCAGCCTTACTTTCCCTCAAATCCATCATTGACTTTGTTCACCTTCTTCATCGAACACAGACAAGACTTAGTGATTCTGCCCCCTGCTGTGTTGTTCAGCTTACTGCAGGAGAAGGTATGGAAGAGACAGTGACGTTGGTGCTCCATGTTGTATGCTGAGGCCTGTGTACGCTTGGTTACACTTCACTGATAGCACTGCTTTTAGACACACACACACACACACACACACTGTAGCTCTATATACTAGCATGGTTTAATCAATTACCATTTTTATTTGGCTCAAATGTTCCGACCGTGTTAACCAGTGAATCATTATGAGGCACATAACTGCAAAACCCAAAGGAATTACAGGCTTAAATAAATTACGTGATATATTTTGCAGGTTTTATAAGTTATAACTTTTACTTTACAATGATAATAATAAAAGAAAAAAATAGTTTTTGGTGTGAGAAAACATTCTTTACTGTTAAAGCCTACCTTTAACTGCTCCTCTAACAGAAGCCGTTCACACCTGCGTCTTCACAGGCATCTCTCACACAGTAACAGATTAACTGATAGTTGCATTCTCTCTCTGTGTGTGTGTGTGTTTTCCCTCTCTGCACTAGCAGAACCATCACTTACCTCAATGTCCTATTTGTGTTCCCTTCATGTATCTCAAATGATTTCTATTGAGTGTACTCACGAGCAGTGATGACAAACATTACAGCCGAGCACGCACAACAACATCCACGGAGACGTACTGTGTATTTGCAACACAATACGTTTCGCACGTGGCGTCTATACATCACCTGTGATGTTGTGCGAGTAGGTGCGTTTGATACATTCGGCAGACGGATCCAATTGTCCGGGCCGATATTGGGTAGTGACAGAAAGCAATCTAATGGCAGCCTCATTGATGATGATGAGTTCAGTTGCATGGCACTGAGATCCAGTTCAATTTCAAAAGCAAATTCAGCCATTCGTCTTCCAAATAATTGTGGCACTTTATCAATTGCCTGCAGTCTTTTATCTATCACTTCGATTGATGTGATCATTTTCACAAACAGCCTTCTTCGCTAACCGCGTCTTGGAACACACTTAGAGAGGTGGGTGTGTGCACAAACGTGTATGTCTGTCATTGCTTATGGGTCTCATGGCATCTCTACTCCACTGTGTGTGTGTGTGTGTGTGTGTGTGTGTGTGTTTGTGTTACTCCATTCTGTTAGTGAGCATTAACGCATGCATGCATTAGTGTGAACATGTGTCTGTTTATGCTGCGTTATCCACACGCCTACGTGTGTAGATCACTCACACTCCTTATTATAACAGTACGTCTCCTGTTCTATTTTTTATTATTATTATTTTATTTCTGTGATCACTCTGCTGGATGATTTTATGGCACTATTCAAATGTGATAGTGTGTTTCTTAGAGTGTTTGATGAGGATCGTCATGGTTGTGCTTCCATTACTATCACCGTGTGTGTGTGTGTGTGTGTGTGTGTGTGTGTGTGTGTGTGTAAGCAGAGCAGAGTAACAAATCTCTTATTCTTTGCATGTGTAGTCACAAGCACTGGGATGTATTTTCTTATGACACATAGATCACAAACAAATGCCTGCAGACCAACATCATAAACAAGATAAATAGGAATGTTTTAAAGGCATAGTTTTTTTCACAATCATTTTCAAATGTCACTTACTCTAAACATATAACTGCCTATAAGGTCATTTGTTTTTATCACAGAGCGTTGATCTGATGTGTAGGCACTATTTTTTAAAACAGATGCACTAACACATCGCTGTTTAAAGCACGTGTGTCCGGAACACGTCTGTTGCAGGAGGATCCTGGAGAGCAACAGACGATGTGCTTAGTTTCTTTTTAGTTCATATCTAAGTCACTATAAAGACTATATTTTATTTAGAAATATGTACAGTATTTATTCCAAATGTTTTTTTGTTTTTTGTTTTCATTTAATGTGTGTATCATACCAGCATCGGTTGAAACATACTGAAGCTCCTCTTCTCTCCCTGTGCTATGATAGCTGACTGTCATTAGTGTTGTGGTTTGTACAGAGCACAGCCCCAAATCAACAGGTACACAGTACATACGCTGCAGAGGAGCAGTGCAGAGCAGGATATTTCCTC
The DNA here is from genome assembly GCF_000523025.1 of Cynoglossus semilaevis. Lineage (NCBI taxonomy): Eukaryota > Metazoa > Chordata > Actinopteri > Pleuronectiformes > Cynoglossidae > Cynoglossus > Cynoglossus semilaevis. The sequence continues at coordinate 9,662,195 of NC_024311.1, read as the reverse complement.
ATAAATCCACCAGATGCATGGTGTGCCATTACCTTCCTCTTATTATGATTCTACCGTCTCTCTTTATACCAGGAGCCACTTTAACTGTTTTCCTAGCGTGACTCACAAACATTTGTACTGTTGGCTGTGCAGAGTGATAGATGCTCCCGTGGAGGCACCAGGTTATTGTTGCAATTCGTACTCTGGTTCCTTCTGTCTGCGGGGCTCAAGTCTGCCTTGACAAAAGAGTGTGTGTACTTCCTTCAAAGCTTAGATTTGCCTGTTACATACAATGGACATGAAGGGAAATCTACGTGAAATCTAAAATAACAAGAGAACTAGGAACTACGGCTACAAGTGAAGAATACTGCTCTTCTAACGTCCGTAGACTTGGTACAAAAGTAGAAAAACATTCAAATAGAAAAATGAATAAACAACACGTACACATTGTTACTTCTGGTATCGATTACTATCCAGTTTCCTGAGTATAAGCATTCCCTGTTCTGTCTTTTCCTTTAATATTTTTCCTTTCTTCAAATACACACACACACAGAAGCAGTCTCACAGGAGCAGACCTCATAAAACACCCTGTCACATTGACTAATTTGTTAGTGTTGTCTCACTGTGTCAACTCGTCACCCCTCCCCCTCCTCCCCCTTCCCCATGATGCATCTCTACCCTGACTCTCCTGTCCCTCTTTCTATCTACCCCATGTTCACAGAGGGGTGGAGAAAAGGAAAGGCTGGGGGGCAATAACTGTAATGTAGTGCACTGCCCATTGGTTGCAGTGATCTACACAGCAATCCATCTACACTGAAAGGAAGAACAGAGGCTTTATGGAGCAGAGGATAGCACGATGGCTCGATTTCTCATCATTTTCACTCTGTCTGCCACTGTCCCACCTCGAGAAGAGGCCCGTCGGGCACCAGTGGAGTAAAAATAAAAAGAGAAAGAGACATTAAGTCTATAATGAAAGTAGGCTGGGCACATGATGTGGAACTGGGATCTTTTTGAACATGTTAGACAAGGTAATAATAATTATATTGATGTTGCCGAAATAAAAAAAGTCTTACATCCAAAAAATAATGGAAGCTTCAGTAAGGGCCGTACAGACAAACACTGAACCAGAAAATAATGTGCAAGGCACATTTCAACCTTTTTAAACGTCACACCTTCTCTTTCTAAACCGACCCTAAGTACCTTGTCTTTAAATAGGAGCTTGGTCTCAGAGCTAAAAATAGGTCACATTTCACTAGCAGCCACCCTCTGCTGAGCTGTCAGCACCCCTTCTCCCTCTTCTCCTCACAGCCAGGCAGACACAGCCCTCCTTTCTGTGTTTTGGAGGCAGACAGGCAGTGTGATCACTCCCTTTCTAACCCATCTCCTCCAAACAACACCGTAGTCTCAACCTCTCCTGGCTCTCTGGCCTCGCAGGGAAGATGCTGTGAACTTTTACACCAATTTAAGAGAGCCATTCCAGCTGCGCTGCACTGCCCCACTGGCTGCACTGTTTCAGGCAGGATGAGGCACAGGATGTCCTGACATGACATGTGAGTGATGAGTGACAGAATTTTGCAGTAATTTGGTCTGGTACGGTACAGGCTGTGCTGGACCGGGGGAACTGCTCAGCCCTGGAGTGATTGTGAGATAATTGAGTTTGAAAGTGGTAGCATTTGAGTAAAAATTTACTTCGCAAATTATAGTCATTTTCATACATTTGTGCTTAATTTTCACACAGACAATAAAGACCGAACAAATGTGTAAAACCTTTTTCTTTAAACACAGTTTTCTTTAAAGGAAAGGTACACATTTCAGGTTATGGGGCGTTCACACCAAAAGTGATACGTAGGCCTGACGTAGGGGCAGCTCCACGTACACAATCATTTATAAATGGCACTGGAATTTCTAAGGCTACACAAAAGAAGTTGGAGAAAATTTGACTTTTCTGGCGGGATCGTGCCGCAACAGCCAATCAGCAATGAGTTTACCTGAATGTCACCTTCCTGGAATAAGCAGATACGTTTGTGAACAATGGCGGACAAGTTTATCGTCACTGTGTATGGACTCCGACATCACTGCTGCACTTTATCAGGACCTGACTTAAAGAAGAAGAGGCATGAGCTAAAGTTAGCCAGGAGGTGGGGCTCTTTGGTAAATTGTGAGACTTTTTGTGGTTTGTTTCACCACTGATGAAATGATCAGATAAATCACTCTCCCCACTGAGAGTTAAAAGTCAGATTATTGTGATATCTCCTTTTCAAATGAGGGTCCCTGGTCTCGGCCGCTGCCTCTGGCTCTTTATTGTCTCTTTAAGGAAAGTCACTGTGCATTAAATATCTTTAATTGTCCTTAAAGGCTGTAAATGGCATCAGCAGCTCCAATGAATTCACTGACGGTGAAACCGCAGAATGATAATGAGTAGCATCAAACAATAGATGGCCTATCAAAAGGGTGGCACCAGATGACTGGAAAACGAAGCCATATCATGTAGGACGAGATAAAAAGAACCAAGGTAAAAATTAAAACTAATTGGAAATAATTAGCATGTATTACTGTCTTCTGCGTTGGGCCAATTTTTAAAGCTTTGAGGCAGTTTTCTTTTGGAAAACGAAGTGTTAGATGTCCACAAAGGCAGGAGCGTCTTTAATATTCACATCCGCGGAGGTGCGATAAGCCTGTACCACAGCAAAGAGGTCTGTAACACACAATAGATGTAATTTTATTACCATGAAGTATTTCTTTTAAAACCTGCAGTAAACAACTGGATGCAGAGAAGAACTGCAGATACTGTTTTGTTTTTTTTTCACGTCTCTTATTCTTCACACGCCTGCTGTGATTGGCACAGCTGTTTAAACGTTATGAGATGAGTAATGCGACTGGCTGAGAAGGCAATGATTCATCACCAAAGCCTCCTGTTAATATGCTATTTCAGCCGGTGCTATGGAGCATGGACGCGTGCTGAAGAACAAAAATAGCAGGTGTGCCAGGATATGCCTTCATTGTGTATGATATACAATAATGACACTTCTGTGCAATGTTTTCCATAACAAAATTCCAGAGTATTACTTGCATATTTTATTTATATATCTCTCTCTAAGAGAATAACTTATTTTGATTCATTGCCATAGCTGCACTTACTGATTATATAGTTTGGTGTTCACACCAAACTAAAACCAGAAGAATACAGTAGCACTACTACTGTTCTGTGACAATTGTTGAAAAAAAAAACATCAGGTTTTGATCTCACTACAAGCAGTTCATTAATGTAAAAGAACTCACTGGGATGTTCAAGACATAGAAATACATGAACTACATTCAAAATCCAAATACACTATGTATTTAAGTCGTAGCTGTTTGTTTTGTTATGATAAGAGAGATACAAGAAGATTTCTGTATCACCTTAGTTACTTCCCCTTTAGCTTCGGCAGTCATAACATGAGGCTGGTTCAAGGCTGGTAAAAGTCATAGCATGGTGCAGAGGAAACACTGATGGAATGGATATCAGCAATCTTCTTTTTTTTTACAGAAGCTTCACAATTTTCAATATCCCTGTGTCATTTTAGTGGATCAAAGTGTTCAGCTACAGCGAGAACGTTAAATACTCTCACAGCTACAGCAAAAGTAACCAGGGAGGGGCCAACAGTGGTCACCTGTGGTCAACTGTGGGCAATGACCATTCGTGTCCTTCCCTCTACTTCCATGCAGTGCTCTGTTATCATCAGACACGCCACAAAAAACGATGGATGGACATTAACGCAGGCATTCACATTCACTGGTCTCTGTGCTCTTGAAGTCGGACACAGTCCTCCACGGGAAATTGTAACCAAGTTCCGTTCTTCCACACTGTTGGTTCTCTACTCCCTCTGTGATTTCAGCTGACTTTTATTCATCAATATGGAATGAAAAATATAGATTTGCCCCTGGAGGTTAGAACAAAGTAAAAATGAACGTATAGACACAAAGGAAGTAGAGCATGAAGGAGGGGGGAAATATAGGGAGAAAAAGTGACTGAAGAAAAAAGAAAGGCAAGAAGGAGGAACTGTGAGGGGGAAAAAGAGAGATGGCCTCTCTGAGTGCAGCAGCACACGGGCCCAGAGTTGAGAGAGCCCAGGCAAGACAGCATGAGCTGCCTATTTGTCAGCATTGATCAACCCATTAAGGGGCTGTGGTGGAAAGCATATTGGTTTTGGAGGCCAAAGGGGCAGAGAGAGACAGAGATAAAGCAAGGAAGAGGTGGGAGGGGGTGGTTGAACTCCTTTCAGCATCGGCAGCCACACGTCTACAGGATGAAACAGCCTGTAGTCTTTCTCTCCAATGTCTGTGCAGTTCATTTTGCGGCGCCCGACGGGACGGCAGAGGATGCCATTTGTCTTACAGCATCTCTGGAGGCTCCACTGTATGTTTTATCTTTGCTTGCCATGCTAATAAGGAACTAGCTCCTCAAACAGTCAGAATGTCACTGGCCTCACTGTATGTACACGTACTTCTGTGTGCAGTGGGATGGTGGGGTGGTGGGGGTGAGCGGGTCCCGGCCCAGGGGGGAAGTGGACTGCCTCTTTTCACAGCCTCTGATGAATTCATATAATTAACTCTGCCTCGATCTGTTGGCTAATCCTTCACTGAGTAATAAGGGATTAAAATGTCACCTAAGCCACCTGCTGTTATTGAGCCCCAAGACTTTTCTGGGCCCGTGTGTGTGTGTGTCAGTGAGGAGAAAAAGGGGATAAAGTGAAGTCAGCATCAACATCTTTACACAGTAATGTTCTGCTTCTTCTTCTTCAAAAAAAAATTTTAGAGGATACTTGTTCAGATGTTCAGAGCATTAGACATCCTAACTGCCGCCATATGTGCAGAGGCATTACTCCCAGCCCTATTGTCTGGCATCCGACACAACTTTTAATTTAGCAAAAAAGGGAAGCAAAGTAGTCGCAGACTTACTATAAAAACTCACTGTCAGAGTCACCAAAAAGGGACATGAAAGTAGGACGAGCTGCAAGGTGGGAGTTGGGAAATCTTTTTTGCTTCCCTCTCACTATGACCTCCTTGGACCAAGAAGAAGAAAAAAAAGAAGAAGAAGAAAGGAATGAGTGCCAATTGGTTGGCGAACAGCCCACAGACCAACAGCCAACTAGCCCCGTCTGCCTGCCGGTCAGGTCCACTTGGTTGCCTAGCAACTTAGAGTGTACCTTTGGGTTGTCTAATGACTCTAGCTGCTGCAGTGGCTCAGGGGCTACTAATGAAGCCTCTTGACCAATCACTGGCGTTTAAGACCTGGAAACTGACTGATCACTGGGCAGGGATCTCGGGACTGCCCTAAACCTCTTATGTGAGACAAATTCTGCCCCCACCTGAGCTGCTGTGAGCACAAACGCATACACACGTACAACACGTTGACTTACTGCTCACAATGCTCCGACTGACCTTAATTCTCTCCATCGCACACTGACTTGCGTTAGTGCTTTGCTCTGCTTGAACTTGATCTGGGTGAAATTATTCAATATAGTACACGAGGCTTTAATCCAGAGATGAGAGAAATAGTCAGGATTCTGCAGCCCTCATGGCCCTTCAATCACATTAAAAACAGAACATCTATATTTACTCCATCACTGCCATCACTGTGGGCCAATACAAAGCGTAGGTGAGACATGTGGACTCACATTCACCCCAAGGAAAATAAAGAAACATTTTCTTTTTTAGCTTGTCCCCTGGCTTGGAAAGATTTAAGTCGTGTCGGCTTCCCTTTTACTTTAATATAATAACTGCTAAAAGGAATACAAGATATGTCAGAATAATGCTGTTAGTGTTGATGAATGATGTTTGTTCAGGGTAAGCAGCAGTGCGTCAGCAGGTCACGGTGCCTCTCACTGATGCCTCATCTCATCAGACACTGTCAGCTGCAGAGACTAACGCGTATATGACCTTTATATTTCCTTTAGGCAGGATGGTCATTCACGTAATAGCAAAATAACAATGTAAAAAAAACATTTGAGAGAAGGACAAGTTTCCACAATAAGGACGTCCTCGGCCTTTAAATCCCCGCAGAGCCTGAGAGTCGTACACAGAGCAGCAGCGGATGAATAGGTTTGTTATCAAGTTAGACACTACTGTATAGTCAGCGTAACAGGTTATGTTTGGTGAAAAAAAATCAATAATTATAGAAAAGTTTTGCTCAACACATGAAAAACATCCTTATTATGGATAATACACAGGACATGGACAGAGCTGGGTGGACAGCAAAAAATTGAAAAAATTAAATAAATAACTTGATATGAAACGTTAGCAAGGTTGGTACGGTTGATATCAAAGTCAAAGGAAACTATGGCTTTTTTAAAAGAAGATTTTCCAGACATTGTTATTCCCATTGGGAATAACAAAAAGGCCACTGGTACTTTTTACTAGTACTTTTGGAAACCTTTAAAGTATGAAGCTGAAAAGTCAGTTTTTCTTTAATTTGGTATATTACTCTCTTCATTAGCAGCATTAGATTCCCAAATTTGGCAGTAATAAATCCAGGTGGAAGTAGATTTTACAAAATGTGTACATCTCTCTCTGGTAAAGGTAAAATCGAATTAGTTTATCTGAACAAATCCCTTCTTTAATTTTTTTTTCTGATTTTGTGAGACGTTGTTCAACAACCTGGATTGTTGCAGCAGTTCTGCTCTCTTCCTTCTCCATTTATTTTGTCTTTAGCTCGCTCATTTATATAATAAATTTGCTCAATTCATTCAATTTTATTATTTTATTGCTATTTCCTCTTAACATTCTATCTGGGACTCTGATTTTCTCCGTAAGGCACTTTGTATTTATTTTCATAATGGTTGTTTAAACAATGGTTGTCAATTACTTTGAGCTCTAGTAAATCAGGATTTAAATTGCGGTTGGTATCGCAACGTCGTTCCCATCGATGTTTGGGTGGAAGACACCGCAGTTTAACACGAATGCTTTAGAATAGTGAATACATGTGTTAGTACAGAAGTATGTGACTTCATCTGCTGTGCTGTGTGAACTGAACTCTACATAGAGGCTGGTGACCTGAGTCTGCACTACATGTGCCACTCATTGGCGCTCATGGGATAAAGTTCTGCCACATGGCTCCACAACAACACAGTGCCATATAATGATAATAACATTAATAATAATTGAGTCCCTTATTTAGCAGACAGGCATGCTAACCTCTACACTATTGAAACACTATAGAACCACCAAATGCGACTAATGTGAGTAGCTGCTTCAGTTGAAGTACACAGTATTTCTTTGTTTTCATGTTTAGGCTTCAGAGAGATAGAGAAAAAAAAGACATATTCAGGGGAATAAAAACAACCAGGGGAGTTTTTATTCACAACAGGCAGTTTTTAAAAGGGTTGTTTTACGGCGTCCTTTGGCTTTCACCTCACATCAAAATGGATCTTCAAAGGTTGTTTATAGATTCCCTACTGTTAACCTTTCACAAGCCGCCTCACAGTGCTGTTTGGTGGCCATCAATAGTAGGATAATAGGAGACTCAGTCGGGGAGAGCTTGGCCACTCAGACCAGGGCGCTATTGGTTAAAGGTTTTTTAGAGCCTTAGGGTAAAAGAGACAGGACACCAAGACGGGACGAAGTAGGAGAAGAAGAATGTCTTCAGGTCAGAGATGAGCGGGATATAGCTGGTGACTGTGAGTCTGGAGCCAGACTGGGACAGGAAGAGCAACGGCTGGCCAAAAAGGACCTTTTGGCCTGGGTCTGATGTAATGGCATTAATCTCCAAGTGCCATCACACACCCAGTGTGGCTACATCATTTAGAAGTGCTAATTCTACTGAACTGTGTGGGGAATTCAGTCATCTCTAGAGGCCATGCCCTGGATTAATTAAACACACTGGCATAGAGCTGTGCACAGATTTTTTCCTTTTACAGCACGGTCACTGTTTGATTTTTGAATTAGGCCTTAAGTATCAGGACAAACCTGGGACATTTTATCCAGAACACTGGAAAGATACAGTCTTCTCCTGCTGTATTCCCATTTCACACAATGCAGCAGTTGCTCCTCTGGATGTGTACTAACTTAGGGTTTTCCCTTCTTCTCCTTCTCTCCAGATGAATCGGCCCATCCAGGTGAAGCCAGCCGACAGCGAAGGACGAGGAGGTAATTAACCTTCTTCTAGTCTCTGTTGCACACTCTTCTTAAACACACACACACATACACACACCAGCAAACACAGAAATATTCTGGAATAGCACGTGTGCAATCCTTAATATTCTCCCACTTGAGACACACTGAGTGTTAGTGGAGTAGCCAGTAATATAGGTCACTTGTTTCTATTGACTTCCCATCTGGGATAGCAGTGGGACTGTCTCAGGTTCATATTCACTAGGAGCAGTTCAAAGACAAGACAGAGGGAAAGGAAGGAAGAAAGAAATGGAGGAAGGAATTCAGACTAACATCAACATTGATAAGACACTCGTACGTTAACTTGAATTACAGTACGTGTGAAAGAAAAAGAAAGAGTTGGTCCAAGCACTGCAGACTGTAGAGAGTCAATAACAATGAACAACAAAGTAAACTAATATATTTTTAATTCCTCTGTGGGCAAATGCTTGTCTGTATCTTAATTCCTCCGTGAAACACCAACCTGTATACAACGTGATCACGAGGACAAGATGATGGTGATGATGATGATGTTCTAACACAGATTCCTATTTCATAAAAATTGGTCAACATTTAGCAGCACAATACAAAACCCCTCGACAATTACACACATTCCTCAAAAACTAAATATGCTACAGTGTGCTAGATGTCCATTTGTTTTACATCGTCCTACTGGTAGTGGATGGTTGATAGTGGATAATGCTGCTGTATAAAGACATACACACAAACTCAATACAGAAAGGGCGGGGATTAAAGGGGCCATATTTTAACAATGAAAACACCAGTTCAAATAAGATAAGGTAAACCTTTGCTTTACAAATCTGTAATTTGATCAATTACCCGAACCTTCAGTTGTTCCCTGACTAACAAAGTTCACTCGGTGAATACTGTTTCACTCCTAACAAACCCCATCCATCCAATGGTGGCATTCTTCTCATACTAAAACCTAAAACAACTTAAGCTCTGTCCATAATGTTACATGTATGATTTGTTTTTCAGCCTACGTACAGCATGACCCAGTGTGTCCCTAACGATCTAAATTTGTTCATGTTCATCAAAGACAAAAGAGTGAAAATACTTTTTCTCTCTGTGATTTTACTTGTTGATTATTCCAGTAGAACCACGGTTGTCTGAGGGCCTAGTTCATTAGTCAGGTTAGCAGTGTTTTAAATAAAGATGCACCGATCGACCGGCCAGTGATCGGAGCCACTGGTCTGTCAGCACATATACTGGCAGGTCTGCAGCCCATCATTTTGTACATGAGCAGAGAAAGCTGATACAGATACAGTCACAGGCTGCAGCCAGTGTGTTGTTAGGGTGGAAGTCCTTTACAGTGAGCAAACATAGTTGTTATTGCTCAACATTTTTCCAAACACGGAAAAATCAGGTCTTATTCTTAGTTCTTAAAGTCACTACAAAAATAATGTAAATAGCAGATATTGCTGTTATTCTATGCAGATTTACTGTGTAAGATTTTATTTGTTAGAAATGTGGGTGCACACAATTATTATTTGTTAGAAATGTGGGTGCACACAAACATATTTTGACTTCATTCCAGTCACCAATGATTTTATTTGGAAATTTATTGAAATGAAGGCCCCGTGACTGTGTTGGAGTTGTTTCAGGATAAACTCAATACTGGCAAGCCGGAAGTTGGAATCAGTGAAAAAAATTCAATTGGTCCATAACTCATTCTAAAAAGTATAAAGGAATGATCACTTTAATAAACACCATTTCAAAACAGGACGACTTCAGTCCAGGTTTGGCTCTGTGCCGACACCCAGCATCGCTCCTTGTTTCTTTAGTCTGACTGACATGGTGATTGACTACATCATTCAGAAGCCATTTGGGACTAACATCCCTAAGGTTAATGCAGATTACCCTAGTTAAAGATTTACATGAATGGAACAGGATTTAATTTGGTCGGTCTGTGTCCGTCCTGTGCTTGCATTTCAGAGTGGTGATTTAGACTGCCCGGGTCAGATTAGACTGAGCCACTTTGTTGATTTATTTAGTCGAGTGTGAATCAAGTGGCCCATTTCTATGGCCACACACACACCCAGTCCAGTGTAGATCTTATTTTTGTCATGGCAGCGCTTTAATTAACGGCCATCTGAGAACAGGCAAGTCTGATCAACAAGGCCTGGGTAAAAGCCAATCGGCATTCTCACCAAGATAAATTGGATGTGTGGGTTTAAAAGGGAAGGATGGATGGCTCCCAATATCAATTACTACCCTTTTCAGCTGAAAGACGATGAACAGGCAGTATGAATGAAATACAGAAGGCTCTTTAGGCTGGCACAGCCTCCTGCTTGTCTGTCAGATGAACTTTCTATATGGGAGGACAGGAGCGGATGGAGCACAGAATGAAATAAGACCAAGCAGACAGGCCCCAACAGAGATATTGAGCGTTAATGGCAACAGGAAGTCAGGAGACAGGCCTGGGAAGTAAACCACAGTCGCAGCTGACAATGAAATGAGATTTACTATGAAGGCCTGTGGTTAAGGGAAAATAGACAAGCCTTCTAGGACTGAATTAAGGAGGGAAAGTTTCCAGGGATTCATCTAAGATACGCTGCACACCAGACAGGTGCATTAGTCCCAGTGGGGCCTCCGGATTGTCAAAGTCAGAGTTGAACTGGGACATTTGCACCTCACATTTATCACCACCAAGACATCAGCAATTATCCGTCATGGGAACCAGTGTCAGGGGGTCTCAATTATGTGCCTGTGTAGGCATTAGGGCCCATTACTCCTCTAGGAGACACCAGTAGCCCTTCTTTAGCTCCCAGTCCCTCGGAGACATCCACTCCCTGGGGATGTGTAAATATCAGGAGAAAAACTGAGACCATAGCTCTGGAAATGACTAGTGAGACCTCAGAACGCAGAATGCTGGCACACAGCTGCCAGTGTGGATCACAGAGCCGATTTTCTGGCTGTCTATTACAATGACTCACGTCTAGTTTTATTTTTTTTCCCCTCTGCATTATCAAGAAAAATGAAGTGTGAGCGGAGAGCTTTACAAACCTCAAATCTATTATGTGCCCTTCTCTGCAAAATGTATTTATACATTTATCTAATATACTTATCAGCCTTTCTCTGCCCAGTTCAATCAAAACATCATTTCAACTAAGAAAAAATGGGTCCCATAGTCATTTGCTCCAAGGTCAGTGCAGGATGAGACAGTCATTTTGTTAGTAATATTTTCATTATAAAATTGAGCTTGTTTGGTTCAATCCCAAATAAGGATCAGAAATGAGAGGAACGAGCCAGACAGAAACTCTTTTCTCTAAAATTTAATTCTGTTCGGTGTCTGTTTTCCTCTTTGCATCAAAGATACTGCAGCAGAAATGAGGCAGACAGTATAAAAAGGTGTGGTTTCAGTAAGAGGCTCCTTGGAGGGTTACGAGAGAGTAAGGAAAAGAAGACAAAAAGAGCAAGGCGGAAGAAACAACAGGATGAGAAAGTTAACGGAGGGTGATGGAAGCAGCTGAGTGAATCTCGGCAGTAAATCATCTCAGAGCCACCCCATCCCTATCTCCTCTGCCTCACCAAGAATCTTTTTCCCTCTGACCTTGTCTGCCACTGTGTCTGTGAAGAAAAGATGGGGCCAGATTATCTATGATTGGAGATGGCCATTATCTTAACACAATCTTGGAGCTAGGTCCCACTCCTCGAGCGAGTGCTGTGAGACTGGAGACCACACTGATGAGAACAGAGATGATGGGTGAGCCTGCAACACCCTCTCCCTTTATTAACTCTGATAAGATGATTTCAACACTCTCCTGAAATGCCCACAGACCTCCATCAACATTGACTTTTTCACAATGTGTCTCTCACAGTGCATTTGTCCAAACTCCTCTGTCTGTCTGTTATTTATTAGGGTCCCCATTTGCTTTTATTGGATTCTTATACAATGCCAGCAGCTTTGCAGCGCCTGCATTTGAAAGGCAGCCGCCCTGTGTGAGCCTTTTTTAATATCTTGTCCATGCTTTTTGTCCGTCTGGCTGAGTGGAGTCATTGTAAAGAGGGTCGTGTCTGTCCTTGCCTACCTGCTGCTCTTCAGAAGGTTGACCCCAGGCGGGCTGTGGTGAGATTGACAGGACCTTATAGTGTTGTGCACTGTGCTGCCATGCACCCGACCCAGCAGCTAGAGATGAGCCAGTGCTGTTGGCTGGCTCAGTGTGGTGGTCCACACAGGAGGGGCTGTCTTGGGGATCCTCATGCCCAGAGAGGAGCATGTTCCACTTTAGATGCAAATGAAGCCCAGAGATTTCCATGTGCCTCTGGACATGGTCATGCTATAAACTGTGAAAAGTCAAAAGAAAGAGTGGAGGAGTGGTTTATATGAGGAGGAACGCGATGAGACACAGTGACGTGGAAACAAAGACGGACAAAGGTTACCAAAGAAAAAATAGAACTGAAATATGTGAAATGCTAGAATATTTTTAAGACTAGATGATTTTACAGCCATCCCCCCCCCCCCCTCCCCTCCATCTCTCCATATTTGGAAAGCTCCACAGGTATGATTAATGTTGTTACAAACATGAGACCTGTAGTCCCCTCATGACACCTGATACACTGACAATTTAAATGTTTGTTCTCTTCTCATTATTCCATTTGTCACCTCACTTTACAGGATAATCCACTTGCATACATCAGGTTGGGACCGGCAGCAGAAAGGTTTAGCGTGTTGCTAGCGCAGCCGTTTATAGGGATAAGTCTAATTACTTGTGTTAGCTGTGAGGGAACTAAAAATGAGTTAAAGGCAGAACTGAGCTTATTAAGCCGACGAATAGTGAAGCGTAAAGGCTAACAGTAACGTTTGTGAGGATTGAGAAATACAGCTGTAAACATACACACATCCCTGTTATTGGTCTACAGTTACAGCACTAACACTGAGACTGCCATTGAAGTGTGTGCAATGTCTATTACTGTGGGTTTTCAATTAGGTTTTATTAATTATAATTATATATATATATATATATATATATAATACAAAAATCAGGTAAAATAAACATCCTGTTTATAATTTGCAAATACACTAATTGCTGTAAAAATTATTTAAGTAGTAAAAACATATCAGACTACAGGTTCACTCCTCCATCAACTAAGGTTAGGCAGTCTTCTTGATAAATCTGCCATATGCAGTAAGAAGTACTGAGGTACTTTCCTGATGACACTGTTGATCATAAAAAGTGCTATATTGAACCTCTGTTCTTCCATCCTCTGACTTTGTTAATATCTCCACAAATGATGTTAAGGTGAAAAAGTCAGGAAAACTTCCACATTACTTTGAAATACTGTGTTGGCTGAAAGCATAAACCATCTGGGTTTCTCTCTCTGGACCAATTCCCGTGCTGTAAAGAAAGGTGGTAACAATATTTTTGACCTGCAGTTAGCAAATTGCAGGACATCAATGATTTATTTTTTACACTTTTCCACAAGCTTTTCTATTTTCACTTTTGTATTATGGTTTTATTTTGGTTTCAGGAGACATGCTGACATTACTTTGACTGGCTCTGAGTTTGACTAGACAGAGTATTTTTCTTTTTCTTTAGAATACTTCACCCCCGGTAATCTCTTACTTAGTACTGTGTGTCTTTTGAAAAAAGACAGCAGTATAGATGGCAGGACCGCACCACAGCCATAGACTCATAAATAACAACAAGTATCAAAGAAATGTGCAAGTTTTAAAGAGAAAAAATAAAGTAAAGTTAGCTGGATATCTCATTTAAAAAAAACAAGTACCAGTACTAGCTCAGGTTTCCCACTCATAGTATTCTTTAAAGCCAGTTTGTACTCCTACGTGTGTAAGCTGCGTATCCGTTGACAGGCCTCTTAGGCAGCAGTGCACCAGACTCAAGCTTTTCTAATGAGTCCGTAAGAAGCAAACTTTTCTTGTGTGTTGCCTGGAACATCACTCCGCATTTGAAATGCACCCAGCGGCCTAGCAGGCATCTTTTATCGTTGGATGCAGCTGTCCATGCTTTCTGAACACTCACTGCTTCGACCAAATGTCCCTCCCAACTGCCAGCAGGCACAAAGTGATAGAATCGTGAAAAAGTTAAAAAAAGAGAATCAAATATAGAGTATGTATCCTGACACAGGAGTGGAATAGTAAAAAGAATATTCCCTTTACTGTCAAGCAAAAGTTCTGGAGAGGGGAGTTATAACAGATAAAGACAAAGAAACAAATCAATAACAGACAGAAAAAAATCACTATATATGCATGTTCTGCATCCTACAACACACGTAGCACTTCATTCCGGGGCAGATGCATCAAACCTGACAGCATGCAGAGTCGACGCAAAATCCATTAATTTTTAATACACCAGGAACTGAAATGAAAAGGCTCCCTGAGACAAGCAATTGTCAGATGTCAGTTGTGTTTTGATAACTTTTTTTATATCTCCATTTATTTGCATTCCTGGAATGGGCCTGTCCACATGCCACCTTAGTTTGGACATGGCTACAAACTGACACGGAACCATTTTCCACCTGATTGCTCCCACCCACATGCAGGGACAGCAAACACTAGAAAGACAGGGAATGTGTGAAATGGTGGGCATGGGAGGTGTAGGTGTGTACCACAGGTTTGGTAAAAGAAGAAGAAATAAATATATATTATATATATTTATAATTTTGTATATATTATTATTATTATTATTATTATTATTAATATTATTATTATTATTATATAAAATTGTACCAAAAAAACTTCAATGTGGATTGGGCTTTGTTATTCCAACACAATCTTAACTCCACACACCTGTAAACAGACTGGGATATAGTTGTGTTGAAAAGATAATAAACACTATAAACATCAACAGTACAGTATACAGTATATGAGTCACCCGTTTTGAATGGTACAGTAATGGTAGCATTAAATTCACAGAGCGACGTGTTGGGATACGACAGGGTCAGGTTTTTACTGGTTCAAATCACAGGTCTAATGGTTCCTTTGATCGAATGACCATTGTTTTCTATATTTCTCCGTTCCTTCAGCAGACGATCTCGGTCTCTCTTATTGTGAAGACTGAACTAAGG
>NC_024311.1:9604070-9647006 GCF_000523025.1 Cynoglossus semilaevis | reverse complement strand
TGCAGAGTCTGGAAGTTATCTTGTTCACAGGGTGTATTACAAGATATTTTTAATATTCATAAAATGACAATTTAAAGCTAGCAAGTGGCCATAGGAGATGAGAGGGAACATGCAAAATCCAATAAGTGCTACTTTGGAGACAGGTGCAAAGTGGACTAATTAATAGCAATCTATACTCTGGCCAGGGCTTGCAGTTGGCCGACTGAGACACTCGTAGGTCAGGCAATGAAAAGATAGCAGCTCCAAATTCATTTTCTCACTCTGTCTCTCCCATAGGAAGGCTCAGAAGTACACTCACACTTCCTTTAATTCCTTCACTGGGGTGTAATTTATTTTTGCGTTTGCCAGCACATTTGGAAAGTTCATTACCTCGCTCATGGCTTGTTAATTAGCCTTGTAAAGCCGCCATTAGATCTCCTCGGGCCAGGACCAAGATGAGTACTTTTGTCCCAAAACATTAACACACTGGAGGAGACCAGTAAAATATCACTGTGCACATTTAAGAAGTAGCTTTGACACCTCGGTTAAAAGAAAGACAAGACAGAGAGAAGTGATCATGGCGGTCACGTGCTCCGAATGGATTGTTGCCAGTTCTACCTCTGCTGCCACACACAAGGGTCAGGCTCATTTTTTTCCCCAACACCTGTTCAGGGCTGACTTTACTGCTACGCAACTGATCCAGTGATGTCGAATATCACGCTTGATGTCTGTCCTCCTGTCAGCCTTCCCTAAATCCCAGTCGACAGTGCACTGAAAGTGGCCCGACTCTGTAGCGATCTCCTCAGGGTTGTCACTCACTTTCAACCCTGGAGCTCCAAAGGAAAGGGAACTGTAATGAGCAGTTACACTGGGCTCAGCTGCTGGGAAATCCTGCTGGGTGAGGTGTGACAACAGGAAATGAACTGACACAGCTACAGGCCCAGCAGCAGAGACCAGGCCGTGTGGCCTTATTGATTATGCAGGTGCTCATTTATGTAGCCAAGCAAGTAGGAGGCACGTGTCTCATTTGATCTTTACAGGAGTGGAACAGGATCTAACATCCCTACAGCAAAAAAAAAAAAAAGGTATCCCCGGTGCCTTATTTTTAGAGCAGCTGCGTCTAATGGGGCCTGGCAGGTACAGGAGGCGTCACATCTGTCGAGGCCCAGGTGACGCTCGTCCTTCCACTCCTCACCGTTCCTCAACTTCTTTCCGACCAGTCAAATGACTCACACTGAAGATCAACAGTGTCATTTCCAATATCTCTTCTCCCTCTTCCTGCCACGTTCCATCAGTTCTAGCGATGGGGTCTTGTGAGCAGACATTTCATTCCACCAACAGTGCAGAAGAGGAGATGCATAATGTAAAAGATGTAAGAGGAGATCACTCCTGTGTCTACTGCTGGTGGACCAGGATGATTTAGGAGCGATGAGGAAATCCAGCCTTCTGACTGACAAAATATAAAGATATTGAGCCCATACATCTGAGCCAGAGTGCCCCCCTCTGGAGCTCAGGCAGCAGTAAAGATATTGGTGTAAATGGAGCTGCCCTTCAAACTTAATGAGAAAAGACTCTGCAAATCTCACTCCAGTTAAATATTGACTAGAAAATGCTCTCATGACCAGGAAATATTGATCAGCAAAAAAAAAAAAAAAACAAAAAAAAAAAAAAAACAAACCTGGACTCACTTTGGCACATCTAGAATTTAAAGTCATATAATATTGTTTTATGATGCAGGGCTTTTCTACTTTTCCTTTACTGTACACCTGTTGTCTTACAAATATCAGATTAATAGACGATGTATTTCATAATTTATATCTATGTTTAATAGTCTGGGAAAATCCGTGTTGAGTTATAAGATATTACTAACCTATTTTGGGGGCAGGGGTACATGAAAACACACACACACACACACGCAAGGAGAGTATGCAAACTACACACTTGACTTGAGATTCCACAAGGATCGAACCAATACACACCTGCTGTTTTCTCTTTTAAATCGTTTTGCTTGATTTTAATTTTTTTCCTAAATCATCAACAGAAAACACCATTTGTAGGTTCTCTTTGACATCCATATTTAAATATAAATTCACAACAAAAAAAAAGCTACATGAGAATGCTGTGTCATTCCAAGGCTCATAGGCACTATTTGGAATTCTTTATGGTTTTTGCACTGACATTTAGCTTCAATAACTGAGGAGTAAGTGAGAGGTCCTGCAGTTAAACTCTACAGAATAAAGTCAATTTAAACAGCTTTGGAAAAAATGCACAATGTGATAGAAAAAAAAGTGTAAACTCTACAAGATGCACGGATCTGATAAATCACAGTCCTGACTTTATTTTGCCCTGTATTAATAATGCCTTATAGCCTCAGACTTCCCACACAACATGTATTTATATTAAATGCACCAGAATAGAACACAGTACACAGTGGCTGAGCTAACAGGAGCCTGTGTTGCTTTTCTCAACTTTACCTTTAGACAGTGTGTGCTGAAGTTATAAAAGGGAGACCTTTAAAACTCAGTGGGATATTACTCTTTGCCCGGCAGTAAACACGGCTGACACAGAGTTTACTCTCGCTTGTTGTTGCTGAGACAATGTAACACCATGTTCAGGCTGCATGTTCTCTCTCATCTTAGAGACACAAGCACGCAAACAAACAATTAAGGCGTTTGTCAACCGGGGCAAAAGGCTCCTGTTCACGTTCCAACCTGGACCTGAAAACGACGACGCTCAAGAAATAGCAGCTGCAACGTGCATCAGTGTGGCAGATTTAAAAGCTCACTCCAAAACATCTGTGAATACATCACAACCTCCCGTCTACGAGGAGCGGCACGACACACAGAACTCAGATCTACAATAACAGCAGCAGCAGCAGCAGGTTCTAACACAGCAAAGTGCGGATAAAAGGGGAGGGGGGACGGGGGGTGTTGACTTGCACAAGTTGCTCTCAGTTCAGCAGAATGGTGCCAGCAGCTGTAGCATTTGTCTCTTCTCTCCTCTCTCCCACCGCCCCTCCGCCTCCCCCCCTCCATCCTCACCATCCAGAGGACAGGAAGCTGTTCGTGGGAATGCTGGGAAAGCAGCAGAGCGAGGATGACGTCCGGCGGCTCTTCGAGACCTTCGGCCAGATCGAGGAGTGCACCGTCCTGCGAGGGCCTGATGGGGCCAGTAAGGGTCAGAGCCCACACTCCTCCCACTCTCCCACTTGTTTCCCTGTCTGTCCCTCTACATCCTTGTCTGTCTTTGCTCACTCACTCACTCACACACTCTCTTTTCCTGGGTTTTATAGCCAAGCTTCACCCGCCGTGCACTCATTGACATTGCCTGCAACCCACTTTGCTCTTTACCCCTCATTCATCCCTTCAACCATTTCCCCTTTCCCAGCACCACTTAGGCGTCTAAGTCACTTTTTCCTTATAGTTCCTCACACAGAGCTCTGACACCTTTGTTTGCCACCCCCACCACTCTCTCAACCACTTTTCTGATCACACATTTTCTTTTCACATTTTTTGTCCTTTCCCAAACATCTTTTGTGTCATCTTTTCATCACAGCATCCTCTCTGCAGTACCGGTTTAACAAATACATCACCATACATGCATCAACAACAGGCCTTTCAGCCCATTCCTCCTGTCCCCATTATTTATAAAGGGTGTAATGATGTTTATTTTCCACTTTCCTCCCATGAGACGCCACTGGACGATAGTGCTCCACTGGAAATAAAACAGCCAGGTTCTGGGCTCGTGCTGCTGTTTTTCACTCGGTGGTAAATTTGCATTGGTTCAGGAATAGTTTATGCATACATGGCTGAGGCTCGTGTGCTACTTACTAAGCAGAGCGTGGTCAGAGTAAAGATGGTTGTCAATAAACGTGAAGGAGGTGTGAGTGGGACAGAATCTGAATCATCTTTTGATGGATCCCTGTCCCACATTCAGAATACAAGTAAAACTACATGAAACCTCTACTACTCTTCGTCTCTACACGCGCTGCACATTTTATAATATAAAGCACATTGGTGCCAGTGTTGGTTTTGTCCATATATAATATTTATTCCAAACCATAGTCAATGACCTTCCTTTGTAAGACAAAAAATAAACACAAACAAGACAGAACTGGGCAGTCAGAGCTATGATTGTTGCCTTGAAGGGAAACAGACAGACAACCATAGTCATAGAATAAATACAAGATACTATGATACTAATAATACTACACATGACCTTGTATACAGTTAATATAATGTAATATTGTATAATATGCTGTAATATAAACTGTTCAATAAACATTAATACTTTAATTAATATCAATACTTAACTGTTCATAATTAATGCATTTTCACCCTCCTTAACAGAAGACTATTAGAGACCAATTAAGATTTTATAAACAATTTCATACAGTTGATTAACATGAATAACACATTGCATTAAGTTGACTTTATTAATTTAAATATATTCCACTACAATAATTTCAATAATCAATTCAATACAATGTAACTGAAACAGTTTTACTGACTCAACTGGGACAGAGATTAGTGACAATATACAGTAGTCCGAAGACTAAGACTAGGATTAAAATCCAAAATGACTGTAAAAATGTAACCACTGCTGAGAGGTCAAAGGGGCATTGAATAAATCAAAGAATATTATATTAGAGAACATGTTTTCTTATGCACACATCTATTCATGTTCTTCTGTATGGTTCAGTCCACGTCACCTCACCAGCCCACTTCCTGTCCTCACCCTGGTTTGTTTCCTGTTCACTGTGACATTCTGCCTCTCCAGCTCCCTGTCTTCCTGTCTGCTCAGATGCCTCAAGCTGACTGACAGCACATAGTTAAATGGAATAAGGCCAGGGCTGCTGCTGTTCCCCAGAAAAGCTAACGTACTGTCTGGTTCACACCTTCGCTG
Organism: Cynoglossus semilaevis; assembly: GCF_000523025.1. Classification (NCBI taxonomy): domain Eukaryota; kingdom Metazoa; phylum Chordata; class Actinopteri; order Pleuronectiformes; family Cynoglossidae; genus Cynoglossus; species Cynoglossus semilaevis. The sequence continues at coordinate 9,642,122 of NC_024311.1, read as the reverse complement.
CTCTTCACCTCCCTGCTCCCTTCTCACCTGCTCGTCCACCCTCTCCCCCTCTCACATGCCATGTGTTTCTTCTGTTGTGCTTCGTCTCCATCTTTGCTGGCTCCTGTTTCCTAGTTTGACTAACCACCACCACCACTGTACAGTTACAGATCAAAGGTCAAATCCAGTGCATGGCGTCAGGTCCTGCTCGATGTTTAACAGTCCCACACAATCATTTACGAGATGTTACGGCAAATTATTTCGCCAGCCTTCGTGCTGGGAATGACGTCCCCATAATGTGAATGAGACAGACCTTGAAATTGACAGTGCTATCTGTTCCACAATGAAGGCTTTGTCCCCTGTTGATGTAAATTTATGCTACTCAGAAGCTTTTCAGCACTCCACATCACCCAATAAAAAAAGGCCAAGAAGTTTAACATCCATCTCTCTATGCCATTGCTCCTCAAAGTACTTTCAAAGTGTTACACTTGCTGTCAGAGTTGAATAGAGCCTGGAGTTGTCAGGAATAATAGAGAGATGGCTTTTAGGTCTATAATTAAGTTGTGTTATAAATGTCATCCATCCACTGGAATGGAATTCATGCATACATATTATTATCCTGGGAATTCAAAAGGCGGTGCAGATCCTCTTGCTTGAAAGCTATATAATTTTTTTTTTTTTTTTACTCTTTTCCGCGCCTCATTCCGAGCCATCACATTCAAAAACTCAAATGCGCACTATAATTTATGAGTCTGTGTCATTTTCACTTCTTTTGAAATGTTTTGCTCTGTGTCCCCTAACTTTTTCTAAGGTCAGGAGAAACAAGGCCGGGGTTGTTTCTTTGAGGACACTTAACATGACGTGTTCATTAATGGTGTGTGCCAAAGCCCTACACTTTTGAATGCCTCTCTGGCTCGGGTGCGTTGCCATGGCGAATGGGACCCTAGCGCAATATCCGATAGCCCTGACAGTGAGCTTACAGCGAGTTATCTTGCCCTACAAAAGCAGAAGGCTTTTGTTAGAACAGACTGCCTCTCATAATTTCAGCCACAGACGTTAAATGCCTTTGCCCTCCCAAATACAGATATGCTGTAGAATGGCACACAGTTGGCTTCTGCACAAGTGAAAATCTTCTCTGCCTCAATCATAGGGGCATTCAGCTTAAATACATGGATTCTGCGGGTCTGTCTGCCTGCCTCTGATCATCCATACAGCTTTGAAAACAGTTGACAGGATGTATCAAGTGGGTTGATGGTAGGATTGATGGGAATATTTTCATAATTATGTGCGTATTGTGATTGTCTTGTCCATTGGTTTATTTGAGCTAAATTGGTATATAGATAGATTTGATTTGAACAGGTATTCTAAATTTATAATACAACATGTTAACACTCGTTGAATCCTGTCGTCATGTCTTCATCCAGCTTTGGATTTAGTTTCATTTGATCATGTTTATTAACTCGCGTGTTTGACTTATTCAAGCTTTGCGTCAGGTTTTGGTCCAACTTTTGTCTTTTGGATCTCTTTCAGTTCAAATAACCTCCAGAATTCTTTCTCTGCATATTCTATATATTCTGTTACACAGCAGTTGGGGACAAAAGGCTCCTGCAGTAGCACTTTACAAAATTTCCATGTTCTATTCAAGGAAACCTGAACCTAGAATTATATGTGACTTAGACCATGAAGTCTTTTCACAGAGTTATACCTTGAAACCACAGTTTTGGGCCACATACCTACTTGTATTTCTTATATTCAGTCCGTAAATGCTTTCTTTGACAAAGGTGCACAATTAGCAGCTGGAATTAATTGAAGGTTTTTTTAATTAGGTATCTCTTGACATAATTCATGAGCTACCTGCAGGCAAGGATAAGAATAGGACATAACAAAGTATCTTTTGCAATGTATGAAAATTATAAAACTAAGAGAAATGGCTTTTATTTAATCTAATGGCTTTTGGGACATTTCCACATTTCAGTTCCACTCTGATTCAGTTTACTTGCTTCTTCTCATGTGATAATGTAGTGCTGGTCCTCAGCTACACAATAACAATGACATTAAGGACATGCACGCCTCAGCCTGACTATTGGATATTGTACAGCGTTGTTATCTATCTTAACTTTTTAAATGCAATTTCCAGTTTAACGCCAGTCTAATGGTCCTGTTCACCGCTGCCGCCTGCATTCATCCTCTTGTTTCCCGTCCAACTTTGTTGTGTTGACTTTTTCCTTTTGTGCAATAACAACAAAACAGATTTAAGGTACTTTGAATGCCCCTTGAGCAAAATCCCTCTCCATCTGAAAATATGTGTGCACCGATTTGGTTTGATAGGCAGATTATAATACCATGCCTTTGTCATCATAATCTCTTTTATGAGTGACTGCACACAAATCGCAGTGTGTAAATATTAAACAGATTAATAATCACAAACAAGTCAGACAAGCAAATGCCTTCGCTTCATCCCCCAAAGTGGAAGGGAGGGAATTAGGAGTAAGAAAGGGATAGAGCGTCCCTCGGAGCAAATGCCTTCCCTAAAATTAGACTCATTTATTCAGACATGCACCAAACACACCAATGGCAGGATATATTTACAAACCAGATTACACGGAGAGAAAAAAAAGATGGTAATGAGAGGTTTTTCTCTCATTTTCAAGGCTGCCGCCCTTTGTTAGTCGCCTCACTTGTATTCCTCCCTTTTTCTCTCTTTTCAGGCTGTGCCTTCGTGAAGTTCTCAAGCCACGCAGAAGCGCAGGCTGCCATCAACAGCTTACATGGTGGACAGACTATGCCTGTGAGTAACATACATATACTGTGAATATATATATATATATATATATGCATAAAAAGTGTTTTTTCTTATTGCTATCGCTTACCCTACTGGACACTGTCATAGAAAACACTATATTTAGATGGATTCACCCTCCATTGTCATGAGTAAAGCCCTGGAGTCACCCAGAGGGAGAGAAAAGAGTTCAATTAAAAACTGCATAAACTTTGACGATGCAAATGATAACTTTTGGAAAGCTTAGCTTAATTAACAGCTGCATACATATTTATATATGTATATAATTGAATTTATAAAATGGCACTGTGTCCCTTAAGAAGTGATGAAATTCACTACTAAGACGGTACTGTATATATGTGGTAAACCCAGGGGGGTTTCTGTTCATTGTATAATAAATTCAAGGAGCAGCAGCCATATTTTTCCATAGACTTCCAGCCATACAAAGTTACACCTGAAACCAGTCCTGTAGCTCAGGTAGACTTGGTTTTCTTCTGGGATTTCACAACCATGCACCTGGAACACTGGTAGACTCCCCATGTACTGTAGTTTCAAAAAGAATGAAGTCTACCTGTTTTTAATCAGAATTCTGATTGTTTTTACATTCTGCTAGACACTTTCAGAAACCCAGACAACAAAGATATCAGACACCTACGTCCTATCACTTCTTTGGCAGATGCATTCAGATGGGTTGTACATTACTTCTTGTACTCTGTACTGTACACACTCCATAAGTACAGTCACAGCAGACTTCTTTCAAAGCACATCAACAGTCCAGTCTCACGTACATTCTCACTGTGTTATCACACACACAAAAGATTCCCCACAGTCAGCATCCACCACCTCTCGGCCCACCGCTACATCTTTCTTGTCTTTCAGTATCCATTTCTCTCCCCTGCTATTCAAAACCACCTTTTCAGCAAATATGATGGAATATGTGATAGAATATTATATTATAAGATGTGATACCCCCGCAATGCATACAAATCACTGAATGTGAAGATATGGTGCTTTTGTCAGTATGTCGTTGTCATCGCAGCGGTTCCATAGTGTAGAGGTTTACAAGCAGAAAGTGGATAGTCCTGGGTTCAATTCCCACAGGGACCACATATCCCTAATGGTGTTCCTGTATCAGCTACAAAGCCGCAACTGTAAAATCCCCCATTGTGGGAGGAACAAAGGACTCGAATTATTGTTACTGTTAAATTATGCATCTGAACGTCAACGGATCAACAAGTAAAAAAAAAAAAAGAAAATAGTTTTAAACAATGTGAAATAGTCCGTAGTAATAAATCACTTTAAGATATACAGTAGTGACTTAACAGGCCATTCATTTTTCACTCATTCACTTTGCCACTCAATCCTTTTCAGGGCAGCAGGAAGTGCTGGAACAAATGCCAGCAGGCAGTGGGGGGAGGCAGGGCCACACCTTCGACAGTTCACCAGCTCATCACTGGGGCACATACAGAGACAAGCAAACATTCAGTCTCATTCATTTAAACCTATGATTAAACAGATTCTCCCATAAATGTAGTCTACATGTTTGCAGAGAGGCAGGAACCATGAGAACCCACACACACACTCGGGGAGAACCTGCAAACACATCTTAATTAAACACATGTAAAGTTGAGAAATCGTGAAGGCTTATGGTAGGAGTAGTGAGTTTCTTTTGTACTGGACACTGTACTGAACAACTGGACATGCAGATGAGCATTTCGCATTTCGCAGTTTCGCACTTTCTGGCAAACACACACCCTCACACCCTCCACGGACAGTTTGCAATAAATATTTACAGATACTTCCTGGCCGCCTGATCGTGTTCAGGCAGCCAAATGTAATTTACACATGTTTTTGCTGCTGCTTCCTTCTGTAAGTAGTGGTAGAGGGAGTTAGGTATCTCTTGAAGTCTCTTTGTGGTTAGTTCCAAAACAATACGCTCGTCGCCTACTAATCATTCCAATTTCTTTTCTTTTTTTTGTCATCTGTTGAGAACCAAAATCCTAAATCTGGACTCTAAATATTTGTTTACTCAATCAAAGAGGCTTTGCCTTGAAAATATTTACCTGTGTTGCACTGAACAACTTGACTATTGACTTTGAATCTGGATTTATAGGCTGTGGCCTGTTCTCCTGTATGGTGGTAACTAAATTAGAGTCTATAATATTTTGTCAAGAACAAGTCATCTCACTGGAACCAAAGCATCATTGAAATACTGCAAAGCCTAAGTTGTGAGAACAAAGCTAAGGAAGATACGCATACAGTACACAGGTGGTAAAGTTTTCTAAAGTACTGAATTTGTAAATAGGTAATAGAAACTGGCAAATAGAAACCGAACGTGACAGGTTGTAGTGCTGTGGTTTAATCTCTTTCTTAATGACACCTAATGATACCACAGGCACACAGGTGTGCTTTAGAATAGTCTGTTAATAGGTGTGAGTACAAAATCTCATTGTAATTTACTGATCTCGCAGAGCATTAGTAATGATATTTTGAGAACTTGCACTGATATTCTGTGCAGATTTAGCACTGAAATGTGTGGCTGTTCAGATTTGTTTTTCTTTGTCAGCAGTGGCTGTTCAGATTTGTTTTTCTTTGTTTACTCGAACTCCAACTCCAACTGTGACTGTCTTGCGATTTATGTTTATGTATTTATGTGTCTATTTGTTTGTGCGGTTCATGTGAAAGTGTGTGTCCTTCATATAGGCATACAGTACTAGAGGGATTTTATTTTTTTTAAATACCACTGTTGATGGGAAATGTTGTCCTTTTGGAGACAGTTCCCTACGGTAGTGAGCATACATTGGTAATAGTTAATGTTATTGTAAGGGGAATGGGAATGCAACAAAGTTTGTTTGTGCACTGTCTGTGTGTGTGTGCATGGTGTATGGGTTTTTGTGTTGGTGTGTTCCCAGCACAGCAGTATCACAAAGCCACCTGAGGTCTGCTGCAGATGAACTGTCCAAGCAGCATATGGAGCCACAAACAGGCCTAGGGCGGATCAGGAGCTATCCAAAAGTTCATTAATAATCTATATTTTATATATCTCCATTTTTCTATCTCTGCACCTGTTATCCACCTCTGCCAAACCCAAACTTCCACTCAGATTAATCGGCATGTTGGCCATTAGAATCCAACCAAGACTTTGGTACCGGTGAGGGATGCAGTTAATTTGGACGATAGCACTGCCACATGTCATCAACAACAGACTAACAGGAGGCAGGATTCACAGAGTTGGGCTGCACTGCTCTGTGCCTGCTGCCAGCTGTGAGATCTGGATGAACCTTGAACAAAGGCAGTGTGTCTCCCTGCCTCAAAATGCTCCCTCTACAGCATCTCTGTTACCCGACACACCTAACATATGCTGTAAATAACCTCCTCCTCCTCCGCCATAGCACACACAAAAGCTTAAACACAGGAGATGCTATCAAACGGTATGGACCATCAGACTGAGTCCTAGTTTTAATGGATGCTGATTGGCAGTTTCAGGTGCTTTGTTAAGACAACTCTTATTCCATTACTGCACAAAGCTGCAAGAGTAGGTGACGGAACTTCAAATGGCAAGGCTTAGGGCAGGCAGACAGCAGCCGGCAAACTGCACACACATTGTCATGTTCAGTGTCACAGTCTGGCTGACAAGGCCCGTGGAAGTTGCCAGTGACGGCAGCAACAAGAGCAAGCATGTGTGTGATACAATCATTCTGGATTAATGAGAGATAAGACTGAACCAAAGTTCACTGTCGCTGTAATATATGAGTCCCATTATGAGTCCCTTTACACCAGAGCAGTCAGGATGTAGGCCGACTTACCATATGGAGTTAAAGTTTCTTCACTTCACAGATAATGACAACATAAACTGTCATTTATGGACATAATTCAAGTAATATGAAAATATTATGGCTATCAAATGATTCAAATTAAAACGATTAGAAATTGACAAATCACAGTGTAGCTGTGGATTAATCACGATTGATAAATGGTGATCGTAAATCACAATTAATCATGATCGATCAAGAAAAATCAACATTTCTACATATGAAAAAAAATCTAGAACAGAAGTAGCAGAATGTAGATGTATCTGGTTCACACCTGTATTAATATGTCGATATGTAAAAATAAAACAAAAATATAATGTATATAATGTAGAGTAGGTGGACTCACAGTGATATTACTGGACATACAGTGCATGTCGATTTGCCCATGCATTAAAATGTGTTAATAAATTGAATCTGATTAATTCACAAATTGTTCAGTTCAATTAGTAATACTTTTAACAGCCATAGAAATAATACATTTTACATGAGTTGGTTGAATATGCAGTGCAGAGATAAATAGTTTCCTTCCGTCTTTTGGCTTATTAAAAAATGCCTGCCATCTGTAGTTGAAATGGACGGACAGCAAAGACCAGACTGTCCACAATTAATGAGGCGGTCTTCGGATGAAGGCTAGACCTAACACAATCTACCAAGGTTTGGAGGATGAACACACTATCTTTTGGAGCCTTATTCAATTACCAAACAAACGTATCACGTTGTATTTAGTTGGTTTTTAACAAATTATGGATTTGCAAATTAAATCCTGAGAAAATTGAAGCTGAATTTGTTCACTCATTAATGGCTGACACTTGGCATGCATTTCACAATTTTTAAAATAGCCGTATCTTTAACAGACAATTCTTATGTTGTCAGTGAAAGCTCCACGTTGGAGCAAAAACATCACGTCAAATGACCTCTGCTCCCGCTCACTGGTGTTATTCCACAATTGCGATTATTTGTTTTAAGGTATCGCTGACTCATTTCAAATCATATCAGAATGAATGTGAGCATTGGGAACATTTAACTCACAATTTCCTGTCATATCAATACTTTCAGCACAGCCCTAATTATATTGCTGTGAGCGTCTGCAGAGAAAGAAAGGTGAGTGTTTGCCTGTTAGCAGACACTTCACACTGTTCCCTGTGTAACAGTAATGCAGAGATAAGGAACAATGCCAGTTTAGTCCTAATCCCTTATTTACTGTTGTGGGTTTTTTCTTTCTTTACACGTTTGTGGCCTATAGAAAATCCAATATAGGAGATTTTCTCCAGTCAAGTGTGCTCTTCAAGAAATTTGATTAGTTTTTGAACCTGTGACAAATTCCTTAGTTGTAACTGTCAAAAGTGAAGGCTCCCAGTTGGCCCTTATCAAATTCAGAAAATTCATTTCCTCGCCAGGTAAAGGAGTCCTGCCGGTGGAGGTTATTATTCTGTTTGTTTTGTCAGCTTGTGATTTTCTGCTACCAGTGAGGAGTGGCTGTTTTGCATCCAGTGCTTGTTGTGTGCCGCCACTAGTTCCTTCATTATCTGGCCACATATTAGTTTTGTTCCTATTTGTGGAGAGGAACTTTTGATCCATGGAGCTGGTCACACTTTAATCTCAGCTTTTTTGATTAGATCTAACATCTAGGTCGAACGCAGTGTCTTCAGAGGTGAGCATGTGACATTTCATCCTCATGTAAAGATATTTATTTTTCACTGTGGAGGGGATATTTTTACCTCTCATGAAAGTGCCCTCTGACATGGAGTGGCAGTGCTGACAATACACACAAAGGCAGTTGTAAAGCTTTGGAGCTGCTGCCAACGCTGCCAAGACACTGCAGTCTGGTTTTGCTCCCGCACCGTCATCTACATCAGAGCACTCTGCTGGGAGAAGCCAGACCAGACTCGGCTCACAGTCTGGCTTCGTCTGGCTGGAGTCACGGTGCAGTGAGCACAGGCAGCCGCAGGCTTTCACAGCCCTGATGCTCGTAATGCATTCTTCATGAGGTATTAAATGAATATAAGAATACACAGATACACAAAGCAGAAAATGAATGTGATCTAAATGCCAGTGCCCTGCGCTGTGTGCAGACATCAGCAATATCGCTGGAGGAGCATATTTGCTTAGTGCCAGCCTCATTAAATCCAACTGCCAAGTCCCATCAGCTGGCCCACAACACTGAAACAAAAAATGAAAAAGGTCAGGAGGTGGAAAGGAATGAAACTAGGAAAAACACCAGCGTTCACACCGTCATGTCGGACTATTGATTTAATTAATTGAAATGGCTTCAAGGGAGACACACCAGATGGGTCTCCTCCAGCCCTAGGTAGGGTACTGCCTGCCCCTGATAGGATCCTATCTGAGATGCACTGTCCCTGAGGTGCATGCTGATGCCACCCTTCATTGCCGAGCCTTTTTCTCCACAGTTATCTAGAGGCAACACATTCTGCAGGTTGCGTTAATAGAATGTTTCCAAGACACATTTTCACATAGGTTAGTGAAATGGCTTGCAAAAACATACTAGAAAAATAAATTCTTATTTTTTTATTTTTTTTATATATCTGGCAAATGATAGCCTACTGGGAACAGTGCTGCACAGAGAGTGGTCAAAATGACACACATTTGAAAATAATACACATTTCACACCTTTTGTGTGTTTTTGAAATGCATCAAAAACTGTTGCGAAAACCACAGCTCAACGCACAACTCAGCACTTAGAACACCTCGAGAAATTGCCCATTAAATGGCACCACTGCCAAGAACTTCCTGATTTAAAAACCTGGGTTTCTATAGGAAATCCTCATCAATGTTTGTTTAAATTAAAAAGAACAAATGCCAGCAATCCAAATTGTGGCTTCTTTCTGTTGACTTTTCCTCTGCAAAGACTTGTTTAGGCAGCACAAAAAATGTAACTCCATCCCATAAAACATCAGATGGCGTGTGGATTTGAAGCACATGTAAAAAAGAAAAAAAGTCGATCAGTAGAGCATGGCTTTAACTCGTGTTTTACATTGTTCTTGTTTAAGACTACAGTGAATTACACAGTTGATGCCTGTGTTTCTCTGTATTTCTGTTTTGCATTTGAACCTTTAATTTTCAGGCATCGGACATATAAATAAGGCATATAAATTAAATAAAATGGTATTTGTAAATATAAACTTATTTGAATTTAACATATTTAGACAGATTTGGAAAACCTGTAGTCGTCTTTTTCAGATTCTTGTCTTTACTGTGATCAGGTAACAAATCTGGATTTCATTGATTCATTGATACTTGAGTCGTAATCTTATTTGCAACAAAATCCAACAACCCTATGAATATTACTGGTCAAACTAGTGTTTTTGCCCTAAATAATAGTTATAGCACAATTATAAATGTTATTAAATTGTAGGAAACTGACAATTAATGTTCAACATCTCAGTGAAATGTATGCTGTGGTGTGTTTTGTCTGCAGTAATCAACTCCAACACAGCATGTATGAAGAATTAGTCACACTAAGCAGCTAAGTCAGTGTCTGCCACTGATTGATATTTACACCCAAAGAAAATGTGATTGTATTGAATACAGGTTGAGTTAGTGGTGACCCCGTCATAAAAGTCTTTCTCTCCTTGTGTCTTTGTGTTTATGAAATTACTAATCATATCCCGACTGGCCCCTGGCTCTCTGTGTCCTTCTCTCCTGCTCCGTCTATGTACTTTTTCCCAGCATGCATAGCCTGTAATTAAATAGGAGCCTGGCCTTGGTGACAGTGCTGTAGCTGCTGTTCTCTGCCTGGCAGCCTCGTCAGTCTTCCCTTGTCTTCTCTCTCTATCTGTCTGTAGATGTCTCTCTGTTTCTCACTCATGCAAAGACACCCTCCCGCCCTCTCTCCTTGCCTGGATGTCACACGAGGAAGTGACTCTGGTCTCTGTCTCTCAAATGATTTAATTGGATGCAAACTCAGGAGCATGGACATCAATATGGAACTATATCTGCCATAAGGCAGAGCCATTAGTCAATACTTCACCCTACACACACCCAAGGCTTTTGTCAGACCTAATTACCCAGGATTGTATTCAGTGGAGCTTCGGCAGAAGGTTGACTGTGACTCCTGGGGGATCTGCTTAGGATCACACTTCACTACCAGTGTGTACAGTGGAGTTGGAAAGTTCACCAAAGCAAATATCACTCACCGTTCCCTTCCATTTAGTGCTGACAGCTAAGTGACTGCAGTAATGTGCATATTCAGCTCTGCTGATTTACATGGTTTGGAAAGTTAAGGTCTTGACACAAGCTTGACGCAGTGACACAGATCAGCTCTACCTGCTTGATAACATTTTGTTGTAGGTCGTTTCTCATGAGGAGAATAGACGACAGACTTGACAGGGAATATGTAGTCACGTCAGACACTAGTGATCCTTCTGCTTTGTGCTTATTTAAAGAGAAAAAATGCCTTTAAAAATATGTGTCACTTTGGATATACTGTAGAGATCTGCAGTACTGAAGAAAATACAGTAGGTAAGAGAATCAGAGCAGAGAGTAATTCTCCTTGCAATTTCATTTCATTTCAGACCGTTCATTTTGCCTCAAAATAGTGTCACATGTGTAATGTAACATGAAACGTCTCCTAATAAGACTTCACCGTGCGTGTCATAATCCATCATCTCTGGTGCTGCCAAATCATTTTCCACTATCACTACATCATGACTTCTATCTTTAGAAACAGTAGTCGAGCAAATTAAATTATCATCACCATAATTTGAAGCCCTTATCTGAGTGGATAATTTAGACTCTGAATGATTGTTGACACACATGAAGCTTAATGATACTGATCAACAGCTCTAGTCCTAATCAATTGACTATTAATAACTTTATGTCTTTTCCTGTTATGTGTGTTTTTATTCCATGATTACAGGCTAACACATAAATACAAGGGTCTTGTTAGAAAATGATTTATTTTGCAATGCACTTGTAATGATGTTCTGAGTACGTTCAGCTGTGCTGGACTGGGCCACACTGTGGAAGAGAGTATTACTGATGCTTTCTCTGTGCACGGCTTAGAGTAATTGGAGACTCCCTATAGGTATACATATGAGTGTGAATAGTTTTTGCGACTATATTTGGTCCTTTAATATTGTAGGATTTGCTCCAACTGAACCAGTGACCATGAAATGGACCTGGTGGTAGCAGACCTTTAAAAAATGCTGAAATGGGCCATGAGTTTCCTCTAAGCCAGATGTGTGACTTACTCTGTCGAATCTCTGTATAATAAATATAGACTAGACTATTTACTAATCTTGAAAACATCAATGTCCCACCAGGGTGCCTCGTCCAGTCTGGTGGTTAAGTTTGCAGACACAGATAAAGAGAGGACCCTGCGTAGGATGCACCAAATGGCTGGCCAGCTCGGCATCTTCAGTCCAATGACCATCCAGTTTGGGGCCTATGGCGCCTACTCTCATGCTGTAAGTCTCAGCCCGGCGGGGGAGGAGACGGTGAGCTTTAAAAACAAACATCAAAAACTGTTTTGCGGTTTTTACTTGTATCTCTCAGGCACGTGAGAACCCATCATTTCCTATGACTAATCTGCTGTTTCAGTCAGAATATACAAATGTTTCTAGGAAGAGACAGTAGAACATTTTAAATAAAAAAATGACTTTATTCCTATATTTTTCCAATGTTATATTATTTATTGTTTGATAATATAAAATATTAATTTACTGTTATTTATTTTTTTCAATATATTTTAGGCTGTCTAATGTTATTTGTATTATATACTTTATTATATTATTATTATAATATATAATATAATATAATTATATTATTTATTATACTGTATACTGAAAACATTTTTTTTATGTGCTGTCCATTCCAAAAGTATCAGCCTTGGGTTTTTAGTGTAGTAACAACGTACTGCTTGTAGTACTTATTTGACACACTATATAGAGATTGCACACATCTAGTTTCCTCTTGTTATCCCACTCTAATCCCAACTTCATATTCACACATAAGAGTCACAGCCTGAGTTAGAAGTTTGTGAGATTTTTCACCCAGGCAGTTGCTAACTATTCACGCCGACAGGTGAGAATCACCTACCCACTCACCCACTCACAGACTCACTCACATTTCTTGATAAATTTGCCACTGTTTCCTTGTTTTCAAGACCACAGTTCAATGTATAAATATATAAATAGTCTCTGGCTTACCAACCAAATCTCCTCACACAGTCTTTATCATATGTCAGTATAATGAGCATAAGATCAAAGTGGTGTCAGGGAGTAGCTGGGCAGCAGCGCTGCAGGGCAACACAGATCACTCTGTTCAAGAACAAGGCACGGGCCAAGCAAACAGAGATGTGAGAGTAAACATGTTCTGTTCCTGCGGCTATTTCACCCTCCTTTCCTTTTCTGTCCTTTCCTCCATGCCTCCGTTCGCCTCTCCTCCCCACTGCTCTTTAATCCTACAGCAGATGATGCAACAGCAAGCAGCCCTGATGGCAGCGACACAAGGGTCCTACCTGAACCCCATGGCAGCCATTGCTGCCGCACAAATGCAGCAAATGGCAGCTTTCAATGTCAACGGCCTGGTGGCTACACCCATGACACCTTCCTCAGGTATATACTCGCACACACGCACACTGTCAGCAGCGCGGCAGCAAACACACACACGACAGAATCCCTCTTAAATTCTGAACAACAACAAATAAAAACTGTTGTCTTACTGAGCGTTCAGTTGAATTTAAGGCCTTTCTTCTTTAGCCTTGTTACATTTCCAAGCAGGTGTCGTAAGGCCTCGTACATCACACTGAAACAGATACCCCCAGTGTTAAATTAAAGGAAGCAGAGCCTATTATTGAGTGAAGCATGATGGGGGAAGATGTACAGCGTTCCTTGACACTCAATGGCAGCCACATTATAGTCTCTCGCTCTATGGGTCTCTCTCATTATCTCTCTCGCGCTCACACTGTCTGTCGCTTTCTCCCTCTGTGTCTCTGTGACAGTGTTTGTTTTCTGGGAACACAGCCAATCCGATGACTTTGGATTCAAAGTCCTTGGCTTATAAGAGCATAGATTTGTGTGCGATAATCCCGGACCCCGGTCTGAACTATCCTTTTGGTCGTTGTCATGAAGAGCTTTGAAGGCTCGACACTAAGTAGGCAGGCTGCCTGAAGACAGGGTCACTGCAGATGTATTAAATAAAAGAGGCTTGATGCTTTCTCTGGCATTTGTAATCCACGAGCCCTACATATACCTGGTAATGCCCATCACACATAATCCTACAAAATCTAAATGCCCTTCACCTGGATTAAAAATATAATAACCTGTCAACACAAGGGGGCAGGGAAAAGGTAACATCCTTCACTACTAGGGCAAAGGAAAACGTGGAAAAAAGTCTAACTAACTTTATATATATATATATATATTTATACTGTATATATACACCTTATTTTCATAACTCAATGTTGTTTCTGTTTGTGCTACTTTTAAATGGACCTCAAGAGCAAAGCATATGGATATAAGCTCATATAATGTATGCAACTTGAGAAAAATCCAGTGCAACCTTTTTCCCAGTTTCACTCTTAATCTGTGTGATAGCCTGACAGACTTCACTTGTTGTGCATTTAGTTCTGGTTGAATTCATATCAATTTGTACAAAACACCACTGAAGCTCCTTTGTGGGTCAAACAGATAAAAAAAACTTGTCCTCGTGAGGAAACCACGACGTCCCTGTTGTGTAGTACTATATTTGTGCGGATGTAGTAAAAAATACACCACTGTTGTACTTCTAAGAATGAACCCCATGATTTCCACACCCTGCAGTTTTCATAATTGACTGTGTAAATATTCACAGGCACCAGCACACCCCCAGGCATCTCTGCTGCAGCCGTGCCTAGCATAGCCACCCAAATCGGGGTCAATGGATTCAGTGCCCTCCCTCCGCAAAGCAATGGTCAGCCCACCTCTGAGCCCATCTACACCAATGGTATTCACCCATACCCAGGTGAGCCAATCAAGGTTAACAAAGAACATGAAGTATATATCTGTAACATCCACTGTCGTGAGAACGCTGCTCCGACCCTGACACGTCATACAACCTCGTCCTCCAAGAGATGTATGAATGTTTGATTATTCTCTAATGTTGTACTTGAAATGAATTAGAACGTCACATAATTGCCATGCCGCGGGTTCAGCTTGTCAGCAGTGACAAACACTTTTTACTTTTTATACGTTGCTAAGACTCCTCTCTATACTACGACTGATGAAGAAGTATGAGGCTTCAGGGTCAGTCAACAGCGTCTTTGGCAATTTTTGGCAGCAGCCAACTCCAGTATGATGATGAATCCATCAGTTCATCCATCAGTCCATTACAGCTAATTTGATGCGTCTCAGCCTATTCTCAGCTTCTTAATGTTGTCTGCAACTGATTCTTTAAAAAAAATGACAAACACGTACTTCTCATTCTGCATTATGCAAAAGCGGCTGCAATTATAATGAACTACAAAGTGGTTTGTTTGGCACATTGTTAATATTTGATGCAAACATCTGGGGCAAACAACCATCCTAAAAAAGTCGGAGCTCTTTTCCACACTGAGGATGTTGTGCTAAAGACTAGGTCATTATTTCCTCCTTGGAACCTAAACTCTAAACATTACTGTTGTGCAGAAATGGACCATTCCCAGATAAGTGTGTTCACAATCTTTAATACAATCCTCACTAAAATCTTTAATTTTAGAATACAAGGATCAAACTGACGAAAGGTGGCGGTAATCATGCCAGACAGTTGTATTCACTAAATGAAATACTGTCTTGGGTCATGAAGGTCATGCATGTTCAGCAGCAGGTTATGCCTCAGGTCTTTATTCACAGATATTTTACATTTTACTGTATTACTAGTTTATGCACAAACTGGATTTTGGACTGTGCTGTTGTTATAGAGATGTGAAATCAATTTCATGTTGTTAATATGAACTTTCATCAGTTTGACCATTTCCTCTTCCTAACTCTTGACCAGTTCTTCTCTCCCTCTCTACAGCACAGAGTCCGACAGTGACCGACCCTCTCCAGCAGGCTTACGCCGGTGTCCAGCACTACGCAGGTGATATGTCTCTCCTGCCGTCTCGATCCACAAACTGTATTCAGTTAGATAGTATAGCTAGCCAGGACTGATTTAGACTGATTTACCTTGTGTTTGCTAAAACTATTTTAGTTCATTGAAATATACACAGACCTTCAAGAGCAGTCAATGGTACGTCATTAGAACATGCATTACTGCAATATAGCAAAATAAAAAAATAAAAAATAAATCTGACCTCCAAACAAAAACGAATACTGAAATACTCGCAGGAAATGAAGAAAGACTCGCACAAAGAGTCTCACTCTTTTTTTTAGTTCTATAGCCAACTGCTGTATGTAATTGTTCTACCCGTCACTATCACAGGGACAGACAATTATTTAAATTAAATAAATAACAGTTTTCAGACCAGTTGAGTGAAATTGGATAATTTTCCACGCGACACCTGATAATCACTGCTCCACTGACGTTCTGTCATGTTCATCGTGAACCCGTGGCCCCAGTCACAGGACCATTTATTTACCATCAGAAAACCAAAGAACACTATAGTATAATGATGTTTTGTTGTGTCAAATATTGAAATGGAAATATGAAAATCTCCACTGTTGTTCTCCCTTTGTAACAGCAGCCTACCCTGCCGCCTATGCGCCAATCAGCCAAGCGTTCCCCCAGCAACCAACCATCATTCCCCAGCAACAGAGGGAAGGTAAGAGCAAGCGAGTGCGCCCACCCAAGATAAAAGGTGATAATTGCCATGTTCCATTCTAATGTAGCTGCACTGCTTTGAATTAGCGAGGGAGGAAAAAAGCCGGCTGGGGAAAATGTGAGAAAAAGCTTCCCATTTGAAGAGAAGAACATTAGCAGTGAGATGGAAAGTTACTCTGTCATTATTCAAAAACTGCACTAATTCAAACTCGTAGCGTTGGACTGCTTAATCAGTCCATTACAATGTGTTTAAGTCGTTATAAATATTCATCAGATTAATTAGCTGCATGCATAATCATTTATTACCAATTCTGCTCTAGTGTTCATTCTTATGCGATAGCTTCAGACTTAATAAAGTATAGGATTTACTCTGATTGTAAATCACTCTTTCTGACACCATTTGTCAGTCCAACTTCTTCATCTCTACGATTGTATTAGACAGCGTAGGGTAACATCAACATTCAGGGTGACGACTTTAATGTATGGTGTGTGTAACATTGCCTGCAAAAAGTTGTGGGCGACTTTGATAGTAAGCAAGGCGTGGTCACAGAGAAGAAGTTTATAAGGAGAGGGCACACGTTTTTTTTTCATCAGCAATTAGTCAAAACCAACTCCATAGGTTTCATAGTGTAGCGGAAGCAGTGAGCAGAGAGTCCTGGGTTCGATTCCCAGAGGAACCACGTGCTTGTCGCCTGCTGGGGGCAGTCTGTTAACACCATATCTGATGCTAACACCAAAATTTCCCAAGATATGAGATAAATAACAGTTCAAATTATTTTTATTATCAACTCCACTTTCTCTAAAATAATGTTTTGAAGTGATACAACCCCTAGTTCCGGTGTGTGTCTTATGTCGTGAGAGAGTTTTTTGGTTTTCGGTTGAGTGTGTGGTCTGTCCGTGTTTTTGGCATCCATGGGTTTGGCTGCTCTCCCAGCTCTTCTCAGTCAACTGTCACAACCAGCATCTCTGCCATGTAACAAGCGACATCAAAACCTGAATACAAGGATTAGTCAAACATCAGCTTTAAACTCCCTTTGAAGTACACAAATGCCAATTACTAATTCAAACAGCATACAGGTTTGTATTTTTACAAAAAAAAAAGCCATTTTTAACCAGCTTTTTAAAGAAAGAGAAAGCTTCAGAATGAGGTAAAGGTTTGTTTTTCTTGTTAAACATTGCAATACTAAAAAATTATAAAAACATGAGCGTAGGATGTGAAAGCTAAGGTCTTGTAAGAATTTATTCAGGAACCAAAAGATGATTCAGCCGATCACTGAGGTCGTAGTCGGCCACATTAAAGTGAAAGCTGGATTCATGTTTGACAGGTCAGTGGTCGGTCATATGTTGGGAGCGTCTTGTTCCAAAACCTCGCAGTGAGAGGTTAAGGTCATGGAGTGAATTAAGGCTCCTTTGGCCTCCAAGTTGGTTTTTTACACCTCTGTACTTTAGGCTTCCATTCATTGCGTTGTTTTAACTGTGGCCTTTTATATGTTGATGTGTCTTTAATCGTAGCCTTTTAGAGCCACAACCATATTTTTAAATAGTTAAAAGGCACTGGAATTGTTACTTTTATTATCAAAATAAAATGTACTCAGGTTCTGATTATAGTTCACTCTCTATTTACTGCACTATTTACCCTTCCTGTGCAATTGTGTTTAAATGTACACAGTATATCACAGTGGAATAGAATGCACTTGATATTTTCCCGCAGTCAGACTGTGTTTAACTTTACATTTCGCTGTGAAAACTGCAGTTGTGCTACACATTAGATGAAGGTATGATTATACCAGTATGAGTCCTAATTAACTTTTTGTCTGATGAGCTAATAAAAGTGTGTTATTGTAATTTGA
Organism: Cynoglossus semilaevis; assembly: GCF_000523025.1. Lineage (NCBI taxonomy): Eukaryota > Metazoa > Chordata > Actinopteri > Pleuronectiformes > Cynoglossidae > Cynoglossus > Cynoglossus semilaevis. The sequence continues at coordinate 9,623,964 of NC_024311.1, read as the reverse complement.
TATTGTTTAGAAAACATCTCTGAGGCGTAGTCCCACATTTTCAGCTAGTTCCGTTTTACTCCAGGAAAAGACGAATGCCTATTGTGTGGAGTTACAGCCTCTGTCAGTAACTTGACATAAATGTATGCATAGACCCCCCCCCCAGCCCCCCGCCCCATCCTTCTCTGACTCAAACACCCACTGCAGCTTCCCAGACTTGAATTGGCTGGTCAGTATATTTGTCGTTCGTGGATGAGAAAATACAGCACTGACAAAGTCCCTGCTGCTCTGCTTCCTCTTCAACAACAGGTATTTGATGGATGGAGTGGTTTTTTTTAACCAAGCCAGGAACAAAGTGGGGAGAAAATTGCAAAACATACATCAAAGACTGTGGGGAAAAAAAACAACAATAAAAAAACTATGCAGACATTTTTTTGAGGTTTGCGTATGTGTGTGATGTTGTGTGAATGTTAAAAGAGTAACAAAGTGATGAGACAAAAGAGTGTTCTCAGTTCACGCTCATAATTCACCAAAAAGGATACAGTGAGATGTCTGCAGCTGTAGTTTTAATAGTTACTGAGAATGACAACTAATGTTTTATGGTAACTCTTTGGTCAGTTATTTTGTTACTTTGCTGATGGGTCTGGGGGAGATGTCTTTCTGGACTGGATGGAGGTGACGGTTGTACCTGTGTGTGGGAGGGGTTTCTCCAGACCAGAGTGTGAATGTGAGTGTGAATGGTTGTTTGTCTTAACACGTAGCCCTGAATTAAGTGAATGAATGCCACATTCACATGGCTGTCCCAGCTTTAAGCCACTTTTTAGCCAATGCTAGTGTTAAATGGCTGCAGCCCAGTTGGTAACCCACTACATTTTGATAGACAGGAGCCACATTTATTAAATTTTCTGCATTTTCAAACTTGGCTGGGAAATTGCATGTGCGTCGCATAAAACATTAAAAACATTCAACACTAAAATATATTGCCCAATATTTCACATCATTTGGGTTTCCACTTATTTGTTTGTATTTGAGTGTGTGTATGTGTGTGAGAGAGAGAGAGAGTGTGTGTGTACATGTCTTTTTGGCTTATTTCTGCAGTGCAGGTTGCTTGAACTGACAACACTGCAACCAACGTTGCTCCAAGTTGCATCACTCGAGGCAATTTATTAGACTGTGCTGCTCCCTGGAGAGCACTAATAGGCTACATCTGAGCCCTGCTCTCATGACCAGTAAACAGACAGTCACATTTAACAGTCACTGATTTGTACTTATGGTAATGGTATTGAAAGATAATTGCAAAAAGAAAACAAAGAAGTTACATTTGAGTCATACCAAAACATTACCCAGAGTTGTGTGAACAAGCCAGAGTCTATACAACATGCTTTTCTATTCTCAGTCAGAAACACATACTGTTTGTTGTATACCCATCAGAACAGGTAATAAGCACAAGTCACAGTGAGGGGAGGTTAGTTATACTGTAAGAAACCCAACAGCCTCGTGGTCACAATATAACCTCTATGTCTCCAATTAAATACAATATATATATATAAATATATATATATATATATATATCAGCTTCTGGCGAGGTGTCCGGTTAAGCAGTTTGTCAGATTTACTTATGATAACAGTATGATAATGTGCACAGAGGGAACTACCACGGAAAAAGTCCAGAGCTCACAGTCGTTATGACTGTTTCTAAAATTAGCCACTGTGAAGGTCCGGGTGTATTATAGTTGTGTTCCCTTCAGGAGCAGCAGTTTTTTTACGTTGCTTGCTAACAGTAAAACAACTTACAGTTAGAGTTATTAATCAGAGGAACATTGAAGGGTGCAACAACAACTTCAAAACAGTCAGCATTGGCTCCAAAGGTTGCAGAAAGTTCTAACACACACATACAACAACATACAAAAATTCCATCCAGTGTTCTTCGTCTAAGTTCTTCAATGTCATATGTAAAACAAACCAAATCAGTCTGCCCTTTGATTCAGACTCAGATGAATAAAAACATAGTCAGATTTTATGTGTGTGTCCTTTATCTGAGTGGAGCAGCGCAGCAGCACAGCCAACCAGCCACCGCTGCAGCTCCTTTTATCACACATCTGCTCAATCTCGTGTTGTCATGCCATCAGCCTCAGCTCCCTGTCCCTTCATGGTTTCATTTCACTCCCCGTCTCTCTCCACTTCATTCCTGCCTTTTGCCAGATTGGCCTGTACAATATGTGGCAACTGGCAGCAACGGGTGTGCAGGGATTCAGAGCGATTGGAAGACATTCCCACTGTCATGTAGGAATTGATGCAAACACTTGGCTCACGTCTTAATGTCGTCCCTGCCTTCTCATTCTCCTTCTTTCTGTCGTCTCCCCCTCACTCAACCACTTGTTCTTGCTATGTCGTCCTTGTTTCTAATTACTGGCTGATTTTTTGTTTTTTTGTCAAACTCTCACTCACATTTACACCAATTGGTAATGCAAGTCAAAATGCTATCAGGATTTTAGAGCTACCAGGTGTAGCTTTTGAATATAGCCATCTATAAAGCCCTGAATCTGTGCTACAGATAATTGAATACGAGGGTAAAGTTCTGAGATGGATACAGTTTCAAAAGGCGTTTGTTTTTAACTTAACATGTTACAACTCATCTCTTCAGCCTCTCTGACAAGTTTTATCATTATATCTTTGTCAAGCTTTGAGCTGTGTCGTATTTTATTTGATCGTGTTTTTTAACCCTCAAAAATGAATAAGAAAAAAATTATTAACGCAAACATCAAATGTTTTAACCAAACTTGAATAGAAACCTGTTAAAATGATTGAAGCTTTGCAACAGTTTTTGATCTAGCTGCATCTGACTTGTTTCTTTTTCCGATACCCGACTTTTGAAAATAACTTGATTTCAGTTCTGAGACGAGGCAAAGATGCTGGTTGTGAGCTGGTGTGGACGGAATCCTCCAGAATTCTATAAAGAAGGAACTGTGTGACATTTAGACCTTACTGAGTGACAGATAGATAGATAGATAGATAGATAGATAATGTATTTAATGTAAAAAAAAGTGTCTTGGAACATTCTTACTTATGCTCTTATTTGTTTTCTGCTCAGCTTGGGTCCAATTAAAATATATTTAATGTTTTATTAAGTAATGATTGTAATTTTTTTCCACTCAGGTTTTAATGGTCAGTGTCTCCTGTTTATGTTTCCACATAAACCTCCTGTTATTCTCCTCTCATTACCAGGGCCAGAAGGTTGCAACCTGTTTATTTATCACCTGCCCCAGGAGTTCGGAGATGCAGAGCTCATGCAAATGTTCCTACCTTTTGGCAATGTCATCTCCGCCAAAGTGTTTGTGGATCGAGCGACCAATCAGAGCAAATGTTTTGGTGAGTTTTTCACACACACACACACAAAAAATTGACATTGAAGAAAAGAAAAAAAAACATTCTTAAGATGAACAAAGTCAAAGTGTTTGGCAATCATCTCATGCCTCTTGTTTCTTTCCTGCAATTAGTGTTTGCCTTCACTTTATTCCTAGTGTCTATCCTCATCAAGTGGCAATTAACATTTTAAAGTTGCCGTTTCATGCCAGTGAGCAGGAGGGGAAATGAGTAAAGGGACACACCCTCCCTGGCTTCATCACACAGCAGGGAGGCACATCTAACAAGACAGTGCAAAAAATAGAAAAGGGAGAAAATAAAAAAGGTGGAGGTTTAGATCTGAATGAATCAATGAAACTGTCATCTACTCACTGACCCCGACATCCTTCTAAAAATTACCACTTGCTGCACACATCTGTTCCTCACCCACTACATCACTACATTCCCAATACAATCAGTATCCATCAGCTCTCCTTCTCTGACGACGCCCTCCTCCCCCAGCCCATAAACATCACACCACCAAACACCTCCCATCTCACATCCCACACAGAAAACCAGTTCATCAGGGCGGAGGTGTTGCAGGTGGAAAGCGTGAGCTTAAAGAGATAATAATAGACTGGTGTGGGCTTTGTTGTTGATTCAGTTGGACAGCAGCACCCAGGAGACGGGAGCTGAGAGAGAGAGAGAGAGAGCGAGAGAGACGTTGATTCTCTCCGTTCCTCTCCGTCACGGCATATCGATAAACTTCGTCTCTCTCTCAGGACAGTGTCCGTCTTTCTCCTCTTCCCTAAACATATGCCTCCAGCTATCACCATTCCTCAGTCAACAGGAGGAAGGACAAAGGGGTGGCGACCGCATCCGTCTCACCCGCTACATTTCCGTGGCCAGTAATTAACATCTTGTCTGAAAACTACAATTTAAGCCAAGAGTCGTTGGCGTGCCTGCAAATGTGTGTGTGTGTGTGTGTGTGTGTGTGTTTTTAATCGCTTCTTCTTTTTATAGCCGGAGCCTCAGGGTCTCTTTTGTGAGACATTAACAAATTAGACAAAAGATCCAGTGAAATAAGGAGTGAAAAAGCCGTAAGCTAGCCAGAAAAATGAAACACATCTTCCTGAAAAAAAAAGTTGACTTAACCTTCATGCTGTGATTCAAGGGTGTGACGGGAGATTTTATATATTTTAAATAATAAACTAAAAATAAAAATAAATTTACACTCAAATAATTATTAGGGCAAAGAGTAACTTTTAAAATTTGTAGGTAATAAAGATGAACATCTAATTGGCATTTCCTGTTTTTCCAACTGTAGAAAACAATTATATGAAAAATATATGATCGTCTCATTCTCTGCTTAAACAATGACAACAATCTAATTAAATCATTCTATACTTACAGACTCTTTAAAGGTTGAATCCACTGAATGTAATTGAACTATTCTGATGCGTTTGGTAGAAGATGCTAAAAATTCACTACAGTGACGACTTTAGCAGAGGTGTCAGGCTGCGTTTTCAACAGAGATCTCTTTGTGTGTGTGTGCATTTTTAAACTCCAATGCAACACACAGAAAAAAAAGTCTTTTTCAAGACTGAATGAAACATTTAAAACTTGACACCTTGTCACGAGACACCTTTCTGAAGAACACTCTGTAGGTGGATGTGTGAATCTTCCACATAATTGCATTTGATATTAGGCTGCATTTCCAGACCCAGTTGTATCCGACTGGAGGAAAGTTTCCATCAGCAGTCGGCAGTGAGCGGCTCCCGTATGTGTTCGTGTGTAATTCAATCTGTCAGTGGAGCGTTTAGTCACTCACTATTGACTTTAAAAAGTGATCAAAGCTCACCCTGTCAAGAGGAATTAGGTGGATTCAGTTGGAAATGGATTTCAAAAGGTCTGTTGAGGATGAATGGGGGTAAAAATGTATGTAGAGAAGTGACAGAATTTACCTTCAGGGCTAATAAGAGCTGAAAACCACTGCACTTCTTATCTTTACCTTTTCTTTTTTTATTCTTTTAGGTCTATATACCTGCTGGTTTGCTTTTTGGGAGTACAATTCTTATATATAAAGATTACAATTATATCAGCCATAATAGACAATAAAAAATCTTGATGATTCCTTATGAAAGACCCATAGTGTAGTGGTAAGAACACCTGCCTCAGAAGTAGAAAGCAACGTCCTGGGTTTGATTCCCACAGTGGCAGCTTGTTGCAGCAGATCACTGCTAACCCAAGTGTGGGATCAATGAAGCTCAAACTATTATTATTCTTGTTAAAACCTTTTTAGCAGAAACAAGTTTCCCGTCTTTCACCCAGACCTCACTTCTACACTGGAGCTACTTCTACATATACATATTTCTTTTTCTTTTTTGTAACACTAAAAACTTTTTCTGTACTGCAATGCGAGTGATCCAAACGACTCAGCCTCACACTCCACTGGCATGTCCCCCGCTGTCACCCAGTAATGTTAGCAACTCCCTATTAAAAATGCATGACATTACAATGCGTGCAGACATTCAGTGGTTATGGATGGCAGCAGTGAGAGCCGTACCTCAAACACTACTAGTGTTTGGAGCATTGTGTTGCGCAGCTTAACAAAGTCATTGCTACATCACAGATATGAAAAACCAGTCGGTGACTTTCTCCAGAGAGAACGGCGTAGAGTGGTAGAAAAACTGCCCCAATCCCTTGTTCTTTTTTTATTGTCCCACACGTTCAAGTCAGCAGCACAGTCTCCGTTTCCTCCTTCTCTCTACGCTGACCCTCAACATCCCATCACCTTTCATGGCATGTGGATGTAAATGTGAGGTATGGGGATTCATTAAAGTGTGAGTGAGCGCAGGGCGGGAGGAGGGAGCGGTGGGGGGGGGATCATTGCAGAGTGACAGGCCCTTTCCTGTTCAGTTTGTTTAAAGGGTTTGTAAAAGAAGCAGCCTTATCTCACACGCACTGACAAAAGCCTGCCCTCTCCCCCCAAATTAAATTGGACCCATAGCGGTGTGATCAAATCAGCTGGCAGGCGGAAAATTTGGGCCGTCAATCACCGAGGGGTCTGATAAGAGCAGGCAAGGAGTCCTGGTGTGGAAAGTCGTGGCTCATTCCGCCCCGACACACAGGTGATAACTCAGAGCAGCGGGATCCTCCGACCGACACACCATCTCGTCACGACCCCGTGCCCTTTACTCTTTACTTAGATACATACACAGTTGCACACACACACACACAGTCCTTCAGTTTACCAGCACAGATTTGTCCCACAAATCCGGCGAAAACATGAAAAGTCTTTTTGTCTCCTTGGATCTTTTTTTTTTTTTGTTCTGACTTCAACTCTAATTCTAATCACTTTCCTCCATTTGATTTTTAATATCTGTTATTAGCCATTGTGTTATTTTATGTAATCGTTTCAATTCAGAGATTTTCAATTAATCTGCTAAAAAGAGAAAACAAAGACCCATTGTCGAGGTTTAAAAAGGCTCTTTTTTTCCCCTTTAGTCTCGTCTGTTTCAGTTTCCCGCCTTTGTCCCTCTGCCTTTTTCTTCTTCCTCCTTCTTTCAGATGTCTGTACATTCATCTGCACTCCTCGGTCGTTCCTTCTATTTATAATTTTTCCCCTTTTCTTCTCTGCCCCATTCTCTGCTTTGTGTTCTGGTACCAGGTTTCGTGAGTTTTGATAATCCATCCAGTGCTCAAGCGGCGATCCAGGCCATGAATGGGTTTCAGATAGGCATGAAGAGGCTGAAGGTGCAGCTAAAGCGGCCAAAAGATGCCAACCGACCTTACTGACTGACCTGCTGTCCGTATCCAGGTACAGTAAGACAAATACCACCAGTGGGTTTCACCTCATCATGTCCTGTTTGGTAAATGGTTTGAATGAGGAGACATGAATGTAGAGAGAATGAACTCATCTTCATCATCTTTACATTTGTAATGAGGTGACGCATCTTTGACCAATTCTTAATTTTCTCAAGTAGAACAACAACCAATACTACGCCGTGTCTTAGCTAAAAACCATTGGTCATTTTGCTAAAGCACAACCTGATGACATCATCAATAGCCTGCTGTGCTAGTTAGCCCTCCACTGTTAATAACTGACAGATACAGATTTATAGAACCGATGATTTCTCCCCTCAGTGTTAGAGTTCTATCCAATCCAGAAGCACAAAGATGCTGAAACAGAAGCAGCCACGTGTATGATCAAGTGCAGTGGTTTGGACAATAATAACAGGGGTTCAAGTGATGCAGTAACAGACTGTGGTCCAACTAAACTGTTGCATTCAGAGACTGTAAATATAGACAGGATATAGAACAAAGCAAAGTCTAAACGTTTGAAAATGTTGAAATGTAAAGGTGAATTGAAAAAAAAACAACAAAAATAAAATCCAATACATTTTCTCCATTTAGGTCGAACGTTCCAGCAAAGCTAATTATTACTTAACCCTTTTTAATATAATGGCAGAATAATTGGTATAGTAGTGCTAGACTTGAACCGTCCATCTACTGATCATTGCTTAAATACACATTCGATCGTTTTTCAGATTCAGTTTGGTTCTGTCGGTCCATGGTGGTTTTTGTTGAAGTAAAGACACAACATTTCTTTTAAAATTACAGTAGATTTCCTTTATATTATTAAGTCATTCACTTTGACATTGTTTCTAATCCCTCATAGCTCAACGCTGCTGAGATTCCATAGATAAAACTGGGAAAACAAAGTAATTCAAACATAAATGAATCACTTTGGTTAAATAATTAAAAAATATTGAATAAATTACAATTAAATAAATGAATATTAAAAATTCATACCAGAACATCAAATGATATACATTTTCATACATTTATGTATATACACAAACATTTTTGTATACTGTATATGTATGTATAAAATATGTGTATATAACATGTATAAGTATATATTTGTAAGTATATATTTGTACGTTTGTATATATACTTATATACTGTATAAATAAGAATTTGACATCCTTTAGAAACAACAGGATGTAAAACATCTTTAGTGTCGTTTTCAGACCACAGTCAGTTCAACAGCCAAAGCCATTCCTGGGGAGGAAGTAAAACCACACCTAAATTCTGATGTTAATTTCTGAATGGGACCTGTTGTTATGAGGATGTTTCACAAATGCATGTGCGCTTTCCTTGTAATGAGAACTTTACCTTGTGCTAGTATTCTATATTTAATTACAGCTCTTTTAGGGCTTTAAAAAGTCAAAGCTTTCACGCAATATAATAAAAAGGGTGGTTTACTTAAAGTCACAGCATCCGTCCATAAACACTCATTTCAGGGTGTCTGGCCTAATTGAAAGAATCATCACCCATCTGTCACAAAGTGCAGCTGCCAGTGCGGAAATAATATAGATGCATTTTCTCTTCACCCATTTGGCTCGACAACTTTTCATTACAATAACATAAGCCTGGATTATACACCTCTATAAATAAGAGCGTGATAATGCCATTTGTTTGTTTTAGATTTGACTCTTTAAAAGCCACAAGATGACATTAATGGAAGGTAGTGTGCAATATAAATGATAGATGATGCCTTTATCCGTCGGCCCATCGCATCTGAATGCGGCGCTGTCCTGCTAATTGAAGAGACACTTTTAGAAGTAGACACTCAGAGGGAGCTCAACAATGAGGGGCAAATGGAAAACATCCCTGTAACAGCTTCAAATAACAGGGCCGTCATTGAGATGTACAGGCAAGATCTCAGAGCACAGGCTGAGCCGTGTTTCCCGGGAGGATGTTACTGTCACTGCCAGGTGTGTGTGTGTGTGTGCATTCATATGGGTACACATGTGCATGTGTTTGCATGCGTGTGTGTTTTTTTTCGCTCCCCCTCGTCTGTCCTCATTTTACTCCATTATTAGTCTACTTTGTGTTTTTCCTCTTAGAATACACAATTCCAGCTCCAGGGTGACGTAAAACCAACAGACCCAAACCCAGACTGATCCCATAAAAATATTAGAGAAGATAATAGTCTACCTTTTGTCAAATCAGTTCTGTATTAAAGCTTTTGGTTACAAAAGTGCTAAAAAGTAATTTGAGGTCTTATTTGAAGAGGAGTTTTAAAGATTGGAGCGGCCCGTCTCTGAGTCTTTAACTGTAGCAGACAGTAAGCTGAAAGCAGCACGAGTATTTCTTTAATTTTCTAAATCCTCCAAAATTATAATGATGAAAAACTCCCATGAAGCCTTGTGTGTGGGCCTGCCTGTGTGGAGTTAAAATAAAATTAAAAAAAATAAAAAGATCAAACAGCATCCTCCCGTGCTGCTCTCACAGGAGGCCCTGCCATACTCGGAAATTACATTCCGTGTCTTAAAGATAAACTTAATGCAAAAAGCTGGAGCACTCACTGTATGGCCACCCTGGTAACAAACAATGTAAGGCAAATCCAATTACTGTAGACAGGACAAGTTTTTGAAATATGCATTTCTGCCTTAAGGGTTATCTTTGTGAATATAAAAACCTCAATTCAACCTTTTAACCTGCACGTCGTCAGCTCCGAAAGTATTTCATCACCAGAACGAACCACAAGAAGAAGAAGAAAAAAAAGCTTTTTGTGCCATGTTGTTTTTCCCTTTTCCTTGTTTTTCCCCTCTCTTTCTTTGGAGGTAATAAGCATAATAACCACATATGATTTGTCAGGCAGTAAAAAGTGAGTGTGAACAAATATGGAAGGGGTGCTTTGAATTCTGACTGAAAGGAAAAGAAAATCCCACTCTTTCTTTCCTTTTTTTGCACCATACCAACCTGGCAACCTGACACGGCCAATCACAGTGTGAGGTGGCCTTTCTCCGCTATAACCACACACCCCTACACCAGTCATGGGGACAAGTTCCCTCAACTGTAAGTTGAACCCATGGTGTCAGTTTATATTTGATTTTTTTGGATGACGTCATGTGGTGGGAGTGTGTTCACGTTGCATGACGTGGCATTGATGGACATTTCTGAACTCTTTCATAATCTATCTTTTTGACAGTGTATATATTGTACATTGGCAACTTGTGGAGTGAAGTAAACTGATGCCTTCTTGTCAACTGATGGCTGGTGTTGTTTATAGTGGAACTTCTGTGCTGACTTTTTAATTCTAACTGGAAGTGGCCTTAAACCTTTGTGCTATTGTATCGTGTGTCCTTGTGATGTTTCTTCACATTTTTATCGTGTGTTATAAATGTTCTGTATCTACAGTTTCTTTGTTTCTTTCCATTTACGTCCGTGTGTTTTTGTTTTTACTTCGTCGACTCTCTGAACTTTTTACACTCCCTGCCAATCGACAGCTTTGTTGGTGGCCAATCTGACCCCTTATTTGTGAACCCAATTATAAATCCACTGTTCTTGCAAAGAGCACAGGCAAATGTTGACACGCCACTTCTCTGTGGATTGAATCTAGACAGGGAGTACTTCTGTGAGATCGTTCTGTTTGCCTACACGAGAATCGCCTCTCGTATATTTATTTATGAAGGTACGAACCAATTACACGTGATAGAGCTGCAGGCAGAATGACGTGCCAGAATCTGTCTGCCAGAAACCATCTTATCTCCAGGTGTATGGCAGGAAAATTAAACAATACACACTGGATGTATTTTTTTCTTATTATTATTGTTATTAGAACTGTAGTACCATAAAAATTAGCTGTTGTGTTGGTGACTTGTATTTTAGATAAGCCTTAAAAAACACAGCTGGATATTCAGGGTTTGTCAGTGAGTTAGTTTCCATCCCCACAGGCCAAACTGGGATAAATGTCAAATGTTTCAATCAAACCCCCCCCCCCCACTTCTTTTGGAGAGGCGGGGTCTCAACTCTATTCAACTTAGAGGATTGTCAAGCTAGGTATGCTATGGTGGGGTGAGGCGTCTCTGGTGTTTACTCTGCTTATCAACCGTGTGTGAAGGTGGTGGTAGAGATCGAACAGCGAGCCTGAAGGGGGCAGACCTGATCAGTTCTGGTGTGAGGTACTTTTCTTTTTAAAGGCACAGTTTATCCCTTCTGTTCTGTGGTTGATGTTCAACCCAAACTAATGACACACTGGCCTCGGCACAAACAAGAAAATGGTCCGATTTGTTTTTTTGTTTGTTTGTTTTTTTTTTTTGCTCCCTTATCTGAGAGGCTGATCTTTTATGAAATGGTAACAAGCTCATTTGCAGAGATGTAAAGGTAGAATAAAGAGCATCTGGGCGAGTGTGCGTCAAACAAAGTCAGCTCCTTTCATGTTCACTTCTACTTCACAGTGATTGGCTGTGATTTGATAGCCTTTCTTTATATGGATCAGAGCCCACAGCATGTCATGGATGATTGCCTGTGAACTAGATCTTTTGTACCTACGGACAAATCCAGTTTAATTAAGTCTTAAAAATAATAGGCCAAGAAAAAAAAAACAATTTTTAAATGATAAATAAAAAGAAATATAATCAGACTAACACACAGCCCTACATTCAGAGACACCTGATTCCGGTGTCGAACATCTCAGGTATCATTTTAGCTGTATTTTATTCCCACACAGGAAGAGGCAGTCAGTTTAAATGAGGTCTTCTCTGGATTAGTGCTGTCAGGGTGTAGATGTCTGTTCCATATGGTTAAAACACAAATCTCCCATCCTAACTCTTGCCCACTTATTTCTGGTTTTGATTGACATACTCCTTCTTCACCTCCCCGTCTGTTTCTCATGCTGTTGGCTGTGCCTGTCAGTCTGTGTGATAACCGGTAGCCAGCAAACTCCGAGTGTGTTTGCTGCGGCTTCTCTGAATTCACTCTCCTGATTCTCACTCCCTCTCTCTTCCTCTCTCTCTCTGTTACAGGATGAAGGGCCCCAGAACCTTATTTCCACAAGTGCAGTAAAAGTACAAAGACTTCTTGCTCTGCTACATATCATGAAGGAAAGGTGGTCCCTTGATCCTGCTCGAGACCCACTGAAAGATGGGGTGACTAACAGAAGGATGCCAGAGATGATTTTGGTTTTCCTCTTTTTTTTTTTTCGAAAGATTTTTTTTTTTGTTTTCTTTTTTCGCAAATGCCTCTGTTTTTCCCTGTTTTGCTTTGGCGTCTGTGGAAGAAGATTTTTGCAGAGACCAACTTTTTTGCTGCTGTTTTTTAGACATGATGGGGAAAAAAAACCTTTATAGACTCATTATGCTCAAAGCATGCATACTGACACAGGATATAGATATACACACATCAATGCAGATAACGAACCAAACATACACTCTTAAAAATGCTACACCCAAAAATAGGAAAAAGACAAAAAAAAAAAAAAAAAAAAAAACTTCTTTGTACATGTATAAATACGTGCAAATGCCAACTCAAGAACTGAAGCAAACACATGCGTACACTAAAAGACACACACACACACACACATATACACACACACACACACCAGCCTGCTGCCATTTTGGTTTTTGTGCCTACACAGGTGTTGTGCTCTGTGACAGGGCAAGCTCTGGATTGAAGAAGAAAACAAGACGGAGGAGAGAAGAGGAGAATCCAGGATAATTTACATGCATCATTCCTTAGGAAATAGGGACCAAAGGACTAAATGCTTTTTAAAAGAATATAAATATATAAATATATAAATATATATTTAAAAAGACATACCTTGTAGCTGCAAGTATTACAATTTACTCGTAGTAAAAAAAAGAAGCAAACATTAAATCAATATCCAGTGGCCTACTGTAAGTGCGAATAAAAGAAAATGGAAATAATGTATTAAAAAGACATGGAATCGTAGAGTAGGGGCTGAGCTCTGGATGCTGATTTAGCACCAGGTTGTAGAATAGTAGTAGACTAGAGAAAAAAAAAATGTAAATTTGCAACTTTTTGCTGTTGTTTAAAAAAAAAAAACTTGAAGTTGTAACAAAAAGGGGAGGAACAGGGGTGTAAAAAAAAAGAAAAAAAAGAAGGAAATATTCATCTGCCCCTGTAAGCCACAAATCTCTTTCTCTTGGATGTTGAGGTCTTAGCCACTGGATATCTCCATCACGATGTACAAGTTACTGCACTCTCTGACAGTTACAAACAGACTGTTCTGGATGAGGAAAAAAGATTGACAAGCGAGGAAAAAGAGTGAACTTTCCTTTGTGTTCAAGCGACAATCCACTGTAAAGACCAAGCAAAATGGACGTGGGGTATATTTTGTTGTTTTTCTTTTGTTTGTTGTTGTTTTTTTCTTTTGTCCCCTCAAACTTTGTACTGCAACATGAAGTGTGAATTATAATGCCACAGATTGTGAGATGGACAGATGGACAAAAGGCTAGTTATGAAAGAAGGGGAAGAAGAAAAAAAGGATGATGAAGTAATGTGACAGCTATTGAAACTGCCAGCAGAATGAACCGGGGACGCAACGAACTGGTTTTCACGTCTGTGGTTTTTCCCTCGAACAGTTTACGTGTGCTGTAAAAAACCTTGACTTCTGCAAGTGACAAGCCAAGAAAACTCCATGTTAAGAAAGAAAAAGTGCATCAGTCGCAATGCTACATCTAATGCTACATTAACTCTTCCAAATATAAAAACAGGTAATGCTTTTACCATGAAGTTGTACATACAGTATCAATCAGACTCGGCTGTCGGTGGTTGGCAGCACCTAGCCTATCTGTAGCCTCTCCGACACTGACACTACAGCACAGAACAAATGCAGTTTTATAGGTTCATGTTAGGTTTTGTAGCATTCTTCAGAAGCAGATTAGTTTAGAATGAGCTACGCAGGATGACACAAACCTTATATTGGGCTTATTTAAATTAAGGATTGTTCATATCTTCATAACAGACTAGAATTGTTCCGGTCTAAAATATTTGTGCATAAAACATCCAAATATGTCCCTTATATGCATGCTTTATTCCTGACTTTAAAAACACTAATCTGGGGGAGCCAAACGAGAGACCCGTAGAAAATAGATTTGTATATCAATATTATGGCTAAAGATTTTTTTCGACTTTCCCCCATGAATCCTCTTGTTCCCTCGTCCTCATAGTGAATTCAACATTTTCAAATGTGACCCAAATGTTGGAGCCTTTCCTAAAAGTGGCTAATGTCTGTGCTTAGTACCATTCAATTATCTCCTGGGCCGTATTAGACATGCTTTTTCACCTTTCCCCTCTAATCACAGTATAATCACCAGCCTCCATACATTAGCAGCAAATGAGTGAAAAATCACAGGGATAATCGCTTGGACAAAATGACGGGAAAAATGGTCCTCTGAGCGCACATGGATGACAGAAGGAAGATTAGAGAGAATTATGTTTGTGCCGACTCCTTGGCAAGGCTGTCGACAGCTGACCTGGCACCAATAAAACTGGCAAATTTATCCAAACAGACAAAAGATGTGAGATAAAACTTTACATAACACGGCCACCTGCAATATTAACAGCGAGCCGACGCTCAAAATGCAGGAGACCAGAAATGCCGAACGTCTTTCGTCTTTACAAAAATTGCTGCGACAACTGTTGCTCGACTTTGGATCGAGACCAACAACTGTAGGAGAAATCCTCAATTTTGTAGAAGCAGCTACTCCGTGTCTCTTCTTTCAGCACATACTCGTGTCTCAGCAGTTACAGCGGAGGCCACTGTGGTTTACGATACAAATTGTTTCTGGCATCTTTATTTTTCTCACTTAAATCCCAGCTGAGACAAACACAAAATACAGAATTTGGAATAATATTTCCAAAGCCTGGAGGTTCTTTGGTGTTTAAAATGATGCCATCGTAACGACATCCTTTCTTCTTAATTACGTTTAAATACATGTAGGGTGAAACCCATTCATCCTTTCAGCGCTCTCAATGGGATTTAGATGCGAGCAGCTTCGCGATATAATGTAGAGTAGGTCAAAACAAACCCATGTACTGCTCATTATTCATGTGAAGTTGAACCACACGGAGGAGAGTGTAACGCTCCGAGAGCAATGAAACTTCCTCTGCTTGTCTCAGCAAGCTTTGGAGAACATTTCTGCAAGTCAGGCTTCGTCTGGCTGAACAGGAACCTGGTATTCCCACGTTACTGTTCTTCGCCGTTTTTATACCAAATGCTGCACTAGTTAATGGCAGGTTGAGTCCCTGGTGAGCTCAGCTGCAGCAAAGCCTATCCTGCTGTGTGTTTGGATAACAATGGTGTTCATGTAGCATCTGTGCTTCGCCAAGGCTAAATCAGGCAACGTAAAATCAGCATTACACAGTACACTCCTCATGATTATGCCCAAAGTGACGAGCTCTGGAAAAATGGCTGTAGAAAAGAACAGAGGAACAGTTTGCTTAAGGTCTAACTATTGCTTTTTATTATTAACGCAGGTTGTTTGTTTTACCTGCTGCATTTCCAGTACTGTGTGCTGCTGCCATTTGTCTGTTACATTTTAAAACGAAAAGTAACACAATGAAAAGTGAATGAATTTGAATATACAGTACAGTATACCCAACTTTTAATCAAATCAGAGATAAGGCTAAAATCACAAGTACAGTATACCCAACTTTTAATCAAAAATATTCAGGCCACCTGCCCCCCACTATCAAAGTTGGTAATATTACCACACATACTACAGTATAGCCACATACCATTACATACACAGTCAGTTCTACAGAGTTCTTTCAGCCAGGAAGGCCAGGATGGAGCAGAAGGAGCTGCTACAGCAGGTCTATGAATCTCCCCCTCCCTGGGTGTGTAGCACTCACCCTAAAATAGCAGTGATTGTCAAGGAAAGGAAGTGAAATGTAATTGACTGAAAGCAGAGAGATAATTAAAAGAACCTGTTGGACAGGAGGGAAGAAATTAATGTCTCTCATTTAATAGATGCTTAGGGAGAGAGAGTTTTCCCTTTAACTTGCATTAGCATGGAAAGGGCTTTTGCTGTGGAAATGGGATTTTAGGTGGAAAATGGTGGAGGTGGAAAATAGGCACCGGGTGGTTGGGGTGCTGTGTGCTAAACTGAAACTCCACAAAATCACTCCCAATACTCAGGGCATCAGGCGCTATGATGTCATGATTAGTGGAGAGTTTCAGAGCCTTGTGTTACCCCTGATCCTGAGGGAGGTCGAGCTGAATCACAGATACGAGTTCAGTGGGAGCTGTAAGATCGCCATCACATCGCAGGGAGTGCTGCGCCAGCAGAAGAGCTGATAAACCATGTGACTCATGCTGTGGATCTACAGTATCATCGTCCAAGCCCGAAAGTAACCGACCAACAACAAGAGAAACAAGAACAAACTGACTAAATATCTCCATCGTCCACCCAGTACTGCACAGTTAACCCATGGAGGTGTAACAGAGTGGCTGACACTGATGAAGACAAAGACTTTTTTTTTATTCTTTCATGTAAATAGCCTACAGATTACAGAAAAAGAAAAAAAAAAGGAAACAGAAAGGTTGTACAGCAGTTGGCGTTGAGGAGCCCAACACTGTGGGACAAAGATGTCACAAAAAAAAATTATCCACAGCAGTCCAGGGAACTGGAAGACTTTCAGTCCTCGTACGACCCTTGAGTTGAGGCAATGAATCCATAAGCATCTGACCGTGGCTTGACGGGAACTTGACTTGATGTCAAACCACAGCCACAGATAAGAGGAGGGTTAACTAAGAGTTTGTGCGCACTGACGTGTCATATTTCTCTCACTGCAGAAAGATCACCTGGATGGGAACCTTCGTTAATCAGGCAATGATGAACATATGTGAGGAACTGTCAGGTTCATCCATCTGCATGCTTACTACTTGACAGTGTGGCAAAAAGAAGAAAAAAAAATCAACAACAAAAAAACAAAACAAAAAAAAACACAGCTACCACACTTTTTCACAATGTTTAAAGCGTTTTACAAAGCTACTTTTAACAAATATGAACTATCCAGGTTACAGGTTGCTCAACATGTACAATAACTACTTTGAGGGACGTCAATACACGCAACCTTGTAAAGCATAGACTTACAGGACGGAGTCTAGAACCCAGCAGAACCCCCTGCCTGCTCGACCCAGTCTGCCACTGCTCTTCTAAAAAACACAGCTGTGTTATTTCTGTACATACAATATAGCTTATTTTTCAATTCTGTTTAACCTTCTTTATAGGCCGTACAATAGATCAAGTTCAAACGTTCAACGTTTTGAAAAAAAAAAGAAAAAAAAGAAGTAAAGAATAGTTACTATATTTCAGCGAAACTACGAGAAGGAAACTATGAAATAATTTATCACAAAAAAGAAGATAAACTGATTTTATTTCTTGTACAGTGAAGCACTGCTGTTGAGAAATGGGATTTTATACTCATGTTGATAAACAGCTCTTGAGTCTCTCTTTTATTTTTGTTTTTATTGGCTGAAGCTGGGATAGGACCATCGTCATAAGATTTTTTATTTTTTTCTCAACTATGCTTTGATCATTTTCTTTCTCGGCTGTACAATCCATGTATGAAATCCCTTCTGCACTGGAGAGTTCAAAGGGATCTTTTTTGCCACTGAAAGCTCTTAAATCAATACAAGAATTAACAATCTGCACTGTAAAGAGGATGATTGATGGTACTGGTCGTCTGGATTCAGGAAAAAGAAACGAGTCCATTGCACAAGGGTGTTCAAATGTATCAACATTGCATGTTCAAAATCAATCTCATCTGAGGCCTTTAATTATTTTGAGAAAAAATATAAATATATATAAAAAAATGAAGGAAAAAAAATAAAACCAACAGCCAGATTGGTTTGAAGTCTTTTGCTCTCATATACCAGTGTTTTTAAACTATAGACTGAACCTTTTTGAAATTTGTGTTTATTTATGGGTTTTTTAATCATCTCTGTCTATAATTAAAGAGATGCTTCTGCCACTGTTTGTTATTTAATGTGACTTCATCCACTGAACTTAGTGTTTCAAAAGTGACAATGCCATATTGCTTTGCCCGAGTCAGGTTGATTTGTTAATCTGAGAAGGGGATTCTGCCTTAAACCCAGCCTGTTCTCTTTGACAGTACTACCTGTGAACAGTGGTCGGACACACTGTAACCTGGGAATGCCAAATGTTCTATTTTCAAAAGTGGAAAAAAAAAGAAAAAAAATTCTGTTGTAATGAGAAAAGAACACTTTCACCAGAGTCTGTTTTGCCTCAAGCCCATTCTGACACAGATGACAGCTGTGCTCACGCTTCTCCATTTCCATTGGTTACAAGGACCAAATTGTGAACAAACTCAGCTAACAGAGCCGTTTGCTCCAATCAAGCATTTAATGAGAGCCTTTAAAAGTAATCACATTTAGCCTCACGTAATTTTACATCATTGATCATTACAGCATTAATCTTTAAACTCCCAGCTTCACAATCATAATTTGATCCTCTTTATTTTATATCTTATGCACAACGCATTGACCATCTGTGTTTAAGTGTTTTCTATTCACAAAGAAACTGAATATTACGTTCTTTTATAATTTGTCTTGGATTGATTTTACTTGACTTATTTTTCCCCTTTGAAACAGAGATGTAAATTGAAAAGGCGTTGGCTAGGTCTGTTTCCCTGATTCAGAGTGATATCTCTCTTAGTGCTCCTGAACTCTGTAGTTCTCTAGTTCATTATATTCTGCTTAGACAAAAATAAAGCACAGTCCTGTAGAAGATCGAGGCTGCTTTGTCATTTTTATCTGTTCACACTGAATGGAACCTAAAGGTTGGGCCGAGTTTGGGGCTTGCGTGCTTTTCGAGGATGTGAAATGTTCGGTGTCCTGTTGTCACCTGGAGAGAATGCATTTAAGGACATGTCATCGTATTAATTGAGCTAACAGCGTTAACCATATCAGAATACCAAATGAGATGAGATGGTTAGAAGAAAATCGTTTAAAAAAGGGCGCATAATGCATAATAAATGGAAGGGAGATTGGAATTGGGAGGGGAATAAATTGTGAATTGATTAAAAGGAAATGGATATTCAGCCCTTGTCGTGAGAAGGTGTTACAGTGGAAACAGAATCAGGTGCTGCTGGTTATGGTCTGTGAATAAGTACCAGGCCGCCAATCGATTAATCACATGCTTCCCTCATGCTGTCTTTTATCGACAGAGGCGTTAAGGTAAGAACGGGTCAGGTCACACTGAAGCCCGTGGTCAGTGTCCTTTTAATGGCCACAGTCTGCTCCTCACTCATTAACCCTTGACTGGAGTAAAAGTACGGATAATACCCAACCCACCACGAACCCAAATCACCTATGCACAGTGGATGAATGGATCGTTTAAAATGTTTCTTTGCAAATCAGCAGCGTTGAACAATTCCCAACCAGCACAACTACCCATCACAACGAAAGGAAAACATCAAAACTCCTTGACAGTAATTGTTCTGAGGCTGTAGCATCACACTCCAGGGACCATGAATGACAAAACCTTCCCATGACGCCGAACATTATTTCTTGTTTATGAGCCTCTGTGGTGCATCTGTGTAGCGGCATTGGTGTGGAAACAGATTTATGGTTGCTAAATTTGCAGGTGATAAAAGGGAAAAGAGTGGCCATTGGGGGCACTAACTCTTGGCTATTCACATGTTGACTCCTGTGCCTGGTCTCCAGGGACCCTTTCTCATTGTGCGGCGGACAGTCCATGATTCCACATGACAAACTGGATTGTTCCTC
>NC_024311.1:9555460-9604029 GCF_000523025.1 Cynoglossus semilaevis | reverse complement strand
TCCTACCCCAGAGATTTTCCCCTACTGTTGCCTTTGAGCCATAAGCCTCGACAGCCACTGTTGTCGATACTCAATCTGTTCTGTAACCCCTAAAGCTGATGAAATGTGCTAACAGGGGTTTGTTTGTTTGTTTGTCTCCAGTGGGGTGGGAGGGGGCAAGAGAAAGAAAATGGAACGACAGGACTCTTTTGACAGTTCCAATTTTCCAATGTTTTGGAGTGAGGGATAATGATGAAGTATGGATTGGTGAGAGGAAAGGTATTACGTTTTGTTGTCTTTATCCTTGTTTGAGTTGTAAAAGAAAAAGGTCAGATTGTTCTAAACAAGGTTCTTTGCAGTTCCCCTAGTTTATCCTCAATGCTGACTCTCCTACGCTAAGTGTGGAGAGAGGAAAAATATATATCTTTTCTTTTTCTTTTCCCCACATCCTGCTTCGATTCTCCTAAACCACTAAACCTCTGGAGTGACTTCAACAAACACACAAAGTTCTCCCGCCCAGTTGGAGTGTCTCCTGTGTGTGTTTACTCTATCGTTGGTGCTGATTGAGGTAGTGTGTCTCAAACCTCACTGCAGCTGACAAGGCACAATATAAACATAACAGGAAAGAACATCAGTCCTATATCTTCAAACGAGTGACTTCGGCATAATTCAAGTAAACAACTTTACTTCTGTAGGAGACACGGAGCGTAAACTAACGTAATTACATGGTATCAATGTATTATGTATCGCAAGATATGGAAAAAAAAATACGATTTCTCGATCATGTCAGACACCTCATTATGCCAAAGAACGAGTTGTCTGCAGGTTATTCTAAATAATGGCCTTTTAACGTTCTAACTTTGCCCAACACAAATATCCACCATGTTGACTTATCACTTGTCACTTTCCTCGCATATGGCATTTGACTTTTATCGTCCATTAATCTATCAATGCATCCATTAGGGACAGAAGTGTCGGGTAGCCTCACACTCTGGCATGCCGATTAGCATGTCCCTTTAATGGAAAGCATGTTGCAAACACTAAGTATGAGCTACAACACAGAAAAGACGCTGTCGTCTGCTGTCGACGCTCTGAATTTGCATAAAAGACTTTGGTTTTCTCTCCTCCATAATTTTTATTTCACCGAACATAATAAAAATATGTTCTTTGTGGATCTGCGAGTCTCCTCGGAGCCTGAGAATGTGTGCAACAAAGAGTGGCAAATTTAAATTCCATCCCTCTTAACATGCAAACTCCAAAAATAACAAAAGATTGTAACCGAATGAAAAGTGTGAAAAAGAAGAAGACTTGGATAAGCAGAGCTGCACATCTCGTTGATCCTATTATGTATTACAAAAGCGTAATCAATATCTAATCAAGGGGAATATAGCATGCCATGTCTTACACAGCTCTTTGTTGTCAGAGGTGAGGTTGCTATGGTGACTGGACAGGTGTGGAGAGCTCAGACTGCAGCGGTATTGATGGAAATTAAGAAGCATTGACGAGACCTGAAGATGCATGGAATGAAAAGAGAGGTAGAGATGCAGCGTGAGACGTGGGGGAGGAAACCACAAAGAGATGTTCTGGTTCTACACCTGGATACTTAAGTATCTGGACAATGACTGAAGGGTCCAACTGTAAGACCTAACAACATGGACAGTCTACCATTCCACTAATTTCTTTAAAATTCTATCATCATTTAAGTCTATTGACCAAGAAGTAGAGACTGGATCAAAACACAAGTGTCTTTTTGTCAAAGGAGAAATTGGAATACTTTCCCTAAAACCTTCAAGCAACTTTGGCTTATATCTTTGACTATCTACAGTACTTCCTGATCACGTTAACCAGATAATTTTCATTGTCCACAATTATTTTCTCAGACAGATCATTTTGAAGGACATCCATCATCTCGACACACTGTAATTCACCCTCCTGCCCAGTTAGCAGTGGTGTCATATTAATTAATTTTGTCTAGTCTATGATCTCAACATTTTTGACTTATGTCTTAAGCCAAGTGTCCAGAGTTTCATAAAAGCCAAATCCAACTGATGGCATTGATGAATGGCATGGAAGAAGAGTGAATGATGCACGGGTAACTGAAGAGCAAGCAGGTGGGAGAGGGAGGGTACTGTAAAGGAGCCACAAGGCTGAGTAGAAAATATTGAAAATGTTCTGCAACATCTGTGTAAAGGTTGACTGAGGACCAGATTATTCTGGAGCTGCACGACTGTGAAGAAATCCCCTCTGATCCCGGTATCAGCCGTAGCCATACCATGAAATGCTTGGATATGCAAAAACTGAGGTGCTAAAAAAAACCCCGTAAAAGTTCCACTTTAATCCTGAACAACTTCAATTCTTCCGGCCATTAAGAAGCACATCATTTCCTAAATCCAATCACATGGTTACAACAACGTAAACACTTGTCTTTGAAAATAGAGAATTAAGCAAAGTTAAAGTTGAATTTTCCTCTATGCAAAGTTTTTCATGATGATATTTAACACTTGAGCTGCTTTTATTTCTCAAGTTCAGCCTTCCAAATAAAACCCCATATGAAAACTATTACAATCAGCAGATAAATTGCATCCAAATTAGTAGAACTCACACCTGAGTGCATTCTTTACATGAGGGAAGTCATTTTTTCCCCCCCTAAATTTCGATTACTTCCCGAATTTGAACCAGTGGACCTTATCCACACAGAAATCACTAGTCCTTTTCATTAAATCTGTTTTTTTACAAGGTTCTTATTACTGTGGAATTTAAACAACTTTGTCAAATGAATGCATTGAAAATACTAAATTGAAAGAGATATCGCGTAAAGGTTCAATTTTGATAACTCAATGCCTTTATCTCATTTCAAGGTTGGAAAAACTGTAATACAAGAAAAGAACGTAGTGGGTGGAAAAATTAACGTGTTAAGAAAAAAAAAAAAAAGGGTTGGGGGAAAAAATAAACTGTTAAAAAAAAAAAAAAAAAAGGGTTGGGGGAAAAAATAAACTGTTAAAAAAAAAAAAAAAGGGTTGGGGGAAAAAATAAACTGTTAAAAAAAAAAAAAAAGGGTTGGGGGAAAAAATAAACTGTTAAAAAAAAAAAAAAAGGGTTGGGGGAAAAAATAAACTGTTAAAAAAAAAAAAAAAAAAGAAAAATCAAACACGCTTAAATCAAACACGCTTTCAGCATGTTGCTCAGAAGGAACCTTGCCGAGAATCGCATCTGCACTCTGCGTGCAGCCCAACGCCTGACGTGCCTGAGTGGCACAGGTCCAGGAAATTTTGCTCATTCTGACCATCAGTCGTGCGCAGTCCCGCAGTGTGCTCTCCATCAACACCTGATTAACGCTTGGGATAATATGTCATTAAAGTTCTCCTTCAATCAATGAATCCAATCAGGTGATCCAGGCCGAGATTGAATAAAACCAAACCAGCATGGAGTCCTGTGAGACTGGGGAGCTGTTAATCACTACAGCCGTTAATTTCATCTGTAGATTCATGTACGATAAACTCATTATTTTCCTCTTTTAAAAATAATTTTAAAAATAGTCATGACGGTGCATGATTTTATTCACCTAAACCATGAGGTTTGGTTGTTTTTTTCATTAGCTTTCCTTCTGTCTGCTCTCCAAAGGTCTGAGTGACCGGCAAACACTTCCATCGTCTGTGATGCACAGCGCCCACTTTCCACTTTTCTCTTTGTTCCTGTGATGTATTAGCTCTGGTCTTTGTTTAAATCTCTCCTGGCATTTGGCAGGCCACTGTTGTTTAACCCGTCACCTTTGAGCTGGGGAATTTCATCCATTCTCATAAATCACGCTGAAGTGTCATTACTTTTGATTACCGTCATAATCACACAAACACAATTATTGCTGCTCACCAGTGTGCCAAATTACCACGCAAAGATTTAGATTACCCTTTTTTTGAGATACGATATGCGCACGGTTTTATTGGGGGAGCACATCATATGTTCAATCACTGTGTTCAAGACTCACACCTTCCTCCAGTCAGGCTGTGTTTGTTGTATCAGTGTCTTTGGTTCATCGTTTGAATCAATGAACTTTTCTGTTTGGTATTCGAAAAGAAAACAGAAGAAGAAAGTGTTGAGGAGAGAAACGCCCATTGTTTACCACTGTGAATTATCTCGACTGACTCAAATGTCAGTTGAAAGGGACTGATGACTAAAGATTTTTTTAAAATCTTCTTGACATTTTCCATGTCAATAGTTCCATCACTTGGATTAATCGATAATAAAAACGAGTGTGAAACAAATACATCGACCTGCTGTTATTTGTCTGTTTCAGCAAAATATTGAAAAATATTGGTCATATTTTAAATTGACAGTTTTCTATGTTAAAGCATGAATAATCCACAGCTAACCCTTGATTAATCTCACTAATAATGTTTATTGATATATATGTATATATATAAATATGTACATACATACATACATATATATACATACATACATACATACATATACATATACTGTATACAATAACAACGTACGATGCAGTGGGAGAGTGTCCACCTCTCCCACTGCATCAGTGCTGGTCTGATGCGGTAGGAAGTGGCACACATGATGCCAATGTGGTTCATAAAAAGACATATCACTGCAGGGGAGTGAGCCCAATTCTGTTCTGAGTGTAGCTCTCATAAAGAGACATTGTGGCTAGCCTACTAATAGAGCTGTGAGGGGAGAATGATGCAACTCAGAGGCAATGCTTTAATTTGCCCTTGGTTTTGCTCACTTGTCTAGGAACAGCCACACTCTTCCAAAGCTGATTGGCCCACTTACCTTTAGACATTAGCCAACCACTTGCCTCCAAGCTATGAGGTAACTTGTTTTTAGCAAGTGCTCAGTTTTGTTTTACTGTTTCTTTTCGGCCTGGGCAGGTCAAACGTGGAAGATGCAACACTATAGTTTTGGGTGAAACGCTGAAGTTTTAATAAAAGAAAACTTTTATTCTTTTTTTTTTTTCTTTTATTCTTTTTTTTTTGGTACATCATACTCTTTAGCTTTTACGCTACTTGAAAATCTTTGAAGCACATTTTTATCAAAAGATGTTTGCAGTTCAGTCCACTGAGTCCAGAAAGCTATTTGTATCTTAGCAACCTGTGCGGCAACAGAGAAAGATCAGAGATGCTACTTATTAATCTGTTGCTATGACTACAGTGGTAGGCAATAACTCAGAAGACGCTTTAACCCTTTTTCACTCGACTGCCACCCCCGATCAGAAAGACAGAGAATGTTCAGAATATTTGGAGGAGGGAGAGATCAAAGCCTGAGCACTTCTTATTCTGCATGTATCTGATTTCATTTCTTCTTCTACAACAGCCCGTGACCAAGAGTGTGTTTGTGTTTGTGCCTGTTTATTCCTCATCTCCTGCCAAAGGCATTTGCTTCACAGACCGAGTCAGGACACAGTCACCAGGAATGAATACTGTCTGTTTTCACCTCCTCTGTTTTCTCAGTCTAAGTGTTAGAAATGACATCATGGCGTATGCAGAGACGTAATGTGTGTGATACAAAGTCTCATAATCTCCCAATCAATGTGATGTTCCCATGTAAAAAGCTGCAGATGTTTCCCCCTCTCTCCGTCTAGGACAGAGAGTGGTGACAAATTTCTTCCATACACAGCCCCAAGCCCGAGTGTGAACTGATTCAAATTGATGTTATTCCAGCAGAAATCGATGCATTTTTTTTTTACCAGCAGCAATTACGGTCCCACACGTCAATTCATCATGAGATTTGCATGAGGTAATTGTTGGCACCACGTCTACTGATGCATTTTTATTACATTTCAATTAGGAATTGAATCCAATTAGGAAAGTCATTCCAGTCAACCACAAGGGGTCTCTGCTCACAACAGAGTCTCCAGTATCAAGAGGCCGATGATCTGAAGGACACGGACTGGGACAACAATGGCTGATTGTTTTTATAATTCATTAACATGATGGGTTTTTTCTTCATAACATCTGTTCAAATTAAAAGGTAGAAATTCAATCACTAGGCACAAATTTCAAAATAACTATTTTCCATGACAGTGGTCTATACTATTTTTTAGGACCCCACAACTGAGAGCATAATATAAAAAAATAAAATTGAATGATATTAGATTAAATTATTATTAATAATAATAATGTTCCATTCACTATAATATTTTTAACAATTGTGGTAAAAAACAAAGGATGTAATCATAAAGAATGTCCGCTGCAGTACCACCCAGGACCACTGAGGGTTACAAACAACAATTAAGCCAGCAACTTATTAATAATTCGGACTCAAAGAACTTGTTGTTTTTGTACAGTTATGTCGTTACGTCTTTACATTTAAATTACAAATCAAGATCTAGAATGAACCTAAATATTTTCCCCTTTTTTTTTTTATTCCTCTCTTCTTTAAGTTTGCTTCAAATATCAGGGCACAAAACTAATTTAAAAAACGATAACAAATCAAAGAAAACTTCATTTTAATATTGCAGACTTTTTTTCACCATATTCCGATATTTTTTAGAAGTTTCTAAATAAAATCGGGTAAAACAGGGAGAGCACAATGCAGATGAAATAAAAAAAAAAATAAAATAAATCCAGAAGTCAGAAAGACTAAACCCTGACTTTAATCTTAGACACTGGAGTTTGAATCTAATCACCCTGTTTATGCGAGTAGATTTTTTTTCCCCCCAAAAGATACGACATGGAAATCAGCATCACTTTCAGCAGATCAGATGCGTAACCTCCCACTAACCCTGATATTAGCTCTCTGGGCAGACGACAGAATATCAGTGAGAAACACACACAATAAAAAGAACCTGAAGGAAAAGCTCACGAGGGTGTCACACGCTGTTTATTTGCTGCTGAGAATTATTTTCATAATAACATTGTCTGAGGCAAAAGGCACAAAGGAGCTGGTCTTACTATTCAGAGGCGATGAAAGCCTTTCGCTTTGGAGGTTGATTTCTCATTCTCTGACATTGTGTTAATATCCTTTTTTGTCAAACTGCTGGAAACTTGTCCCGAGGAAGTCAGCAGCGAGAGGCTGACAGTAGCCGTTAGGGCTGGCAGAAAACCTTTGGAGATACCTTTGATTCCACGGCGAAGATTTGCTGAGTGTTCATGTGCACAGTGCTACTGCCCCCTGGGGGACAAGCCGGGGATAATTGGAGCTGGGAGTGACAGATGGCTTCTGCAGCTTCAGCAGCAAAAGAATGGTGGCGTTATCTACCAACAAGAAAACTCAGGAGGAGAAAGTGCTCCCCTGGGTTTCTATCATCACCATACTAATCGGATCAGCCGTGGAAAAGAGGAGAAATGACAGCTTGTATAAGTCAGATGGTTTTATGACCATGTGTATTAATAAACAGCGACCCGTTCAAGTCTGCACTGCCACATGTGCGGGAATATGAGGAAATTCAAACAAAGAGATTAAACGTATATACATTTTTTCTTTACGCCTTAATTCATGTAAGAATCGTGGTTTCAACAGTGGCAATATTATTAATAATAATAATAATAATAATAATAATAATAATAATAATAATAATAACAACATTTCTATGGCCTCACCTTCCTCAAAAAAGTAAAAGGACATGAAAAATACAGCCATACTCAGAAGTTTCTTTTCCCATGTTTCAAAGTTTTAACCAGTCTTCTGACATGAAAAGCCGGCTCACAAAGGACACGGTGGTTGAAGTCATCAGCACTTTTTCAATCTATGGCCCATTTTAGCCTAATAGCCCGTTTTTCAAAGAGTCAAAGTAGCTTCACCATCTTCCTCCTTTTTCCCCTACTGTCACATGCGCCACAGACAAGCACACACAGACGCAGACACACTAAATAGTAGCTTTCGGCAAATGGAGGTGTGCAGATTGCCCACTTAGGCTATTACATTATCCTTTTTTGTGTTTTTCTTTCCATTCTCTGCTTTCATTTTCCTGCCTTTCTTCTCTGCTCTTTTTGTGCCGCTGCCTGCGCTGCCTCTGTCAGGTGTGTCTATTTCCTCTCCTTATTGTCCTGTCTTTTGTCATCCTTTCACCCTTCCCTCATCTCTCTGCCATCATCAAGGACCCGGTGGCCTCCTACGTAGCACCAATGGAAGGAAGGTTCCGTATCTCGGCAACGCAACCTAGCAACGGCTCCTTGTAACTATGGATTATAACCTGTTGCCAAGGGAGACAGAGATGGAAGATTGATTTTTTTTTCTACTTAAGAATAATATTCAAAGTAAATAAGGAGCGTGAATAAACACTGCACCAGTACAGTAGCATGAACCACTGGTTACTTTGTTTACAGTTTTTGACATAAAATGGAACAATTACTGACATCAGAGCGGAGAAATGTAATGTCAATGATGCCCAAAACTATTATTATTATTATTATTATTAGAAATGCACCAATACCAGTGTGAGTATCAGACGAATACTCTAAAATACTCTCACTTTCAAAATACTTCAATCCACTGAACTCTAACATTCTGACCTCCACTTCCTAAATCAGGGCTGTTCACACTGTTTGGCTCTGGAGCTACTCTTCAAACGACCAGGCTAAAGTCATCTACCTACATTGAAAACATGAATATACATTTACTTACATGAACTGAACTACTTAATATGTTAGGTCACTGATTAATTCAAGTGGCTGTATGGTACTGTGTGATTTAATTCCTACAGTATGTGATCACTACTACACACTTAAGTTATTTAATATTACTATTAGTAATATTTCTTTTTCTTTTTTTAAATTGCTCATGTATAATTGGCTCTCCCTCCCCCTGGATCCTGATCTACTATTTGGACACCCCTGATCTAAAGTTATTTTTCACATTTACCTCAACATTCTCCTCTGTTCTATAGTCTGTTTCATATCTCCGTACTTAACATGCAGCAACAATCAGTTTTAGGAACAAATTGCTGTCAGATTTTTCAATCAGAAGTTATTTAACAATTATTTTATTGAATATATTTATATATGTTTTTATCAATTGTTTGAATTCTGGTCTTATCAACTTAACAACAGAAATGTGGATTGGTAAAATTTTTTAAGGAGCTCTAAAAAAAAGAAAACTGGAAAAACATTCCCCTCAGTCACAGTGACCATGTGGCTGTACGGTTCCTTCTGGAAGCTTCTGACCCATTCACTCTCCCACCCTCTCTGCTGTGAGTGCTTTTACACAGCCATACAGACTTGTCATTAAATTAACCCGCTATTTTCCATTGCCATTTAGCTAAATTATCACACTGGCAGCATGTGGACCAGTATTGTGGATATGAAAGCCCACAATTCCCCTGCTATCGCCTTTCTGGGCTTTCACAAGCACACTAATGATAGCCTTCCACCAGAAAGCTGGTGGAATGAAGCCATAATGCCTTTGGAAAATGCAGGATGGTGAACGAGACCCGCTCTGTCTTAGGATCACAGTTTCTCCCCTGTGTGGAGGTTTATAACCTGCCTCCTCTGACCCTGTGATAATGGCCACGCGCTGGTCTGAAACCTGACAGTAGCTGCTCTGTGATTGGGGCTGAATTTGACAGAGGTCAGTGTCATCACACTGGTCTATATATATATATATATATATATATATACACACACACACACACACAAATATACAGGTCTAACCTTAACCATTTCAGATATATGCTGAATCTTAATCCTCAACCCGACTCTAAATTGACTCTAATTATAAAATGAACTCAAAACTAAATCTTGAACTTCAAATTACACCCTCTCTCATTTGGAACCTGAAAAATATCTTTTAAAAAACACAAACACAATCTGGGTTCAATGCATTACATGTTTTCTACATAAAGTACAAGAAAATAAAATTCATTTGTCTCCTTTACTACTTTGTAATATAATGTACGGTGTATTTTCTTTTAATTTGGAGTGTACTTTTTTTTTTTTTAAATCTAACGGTTTGTAGTACGGTGAATATACTTCATTGTTGTACAGACCTATAAAAATGCTGACCACAAAACATGAGGTTCGTGTTCTTGTCATACTTTCCAAATAAAAGTGTTGACATCAACATTTTGTAATTGAAATGCTGTCTCATTTGTCTGTGGGTAAATGAGAAAAAATAAAATATACATTGCTTTTCCACATTAAAGTCAGACATTCCTTTTTCGTACCAAACTCTTTGTGAGCACCATGGGATACTGACGAAGTGTTTTACTAGTGTCCATTAAAGCAGTCTTCCCATCTGCGTAAAATATAACTTTATAATTAAATATACCGTAAAACTATCATAAAATGAGAACACGAGCATCGTACTGTAATGCTGTTTCACTGAATCTTACACTGGTTTGGCCGGTTTTTAAAACTGTAGTGATTTGCCACCACCTTGCGGCTGTCAAGAGAAACACCCTTTACAACTGGACAAAAGTGGCGCAAATCACTGTAACTGTGTCCGTCTTAAAACAATTAACTGTTTAATACGCATAATCATTTTTGTATATATTCATCTAACATATTAACACATACTTTACACAGGATAAAACTAATATTACGACAGACATGAACACAGTTTATATTTGTTCATATAATGTATACAATGCGATGTATTATTTTAATATAATGTTTAATTTAGTGTGCACAAATA
Organism: Cynoglossus semilaevis; assembly: GCF_000523025.1. Classification (NCBI taxonomy): domain Eukaryota; kingdom Metazoa; phylum Chordata; class Actinopteri; order Pleuronectiformes; family Cynoglossidae; genus Cynoglossus; species Cynoglossus semilaevis. Next base: position 9,593,466 of record NC_024311.1, on the reverse strand, counting down.
GTGACTGGATGATTATCTAAAAAAAAACTAAAATGTCTCCCGACACATCTCTAACTGCAATATGACCTTGCACCACATGAGGGCAGTAGAAGTCCGTTGCACTCAGTGTGAAAAATGGAGAAAACCCTCACGGGAACAAAGGATTAGTTGGTGGCCTAGCACCATAAAAAAAGACTTGTTTGTAAATCATGACAATTCACTATGACAGAAGAGAACTCAGCCAGTCTGATTTCATGCCCAGTCAACCTGTAAGAAGCAGACCACAGGCCAGCACACCCACGGCTGAGCAGTTACAGGGAAAAGGACATTGTACAATGTCAGCCACTGTCACAAAATCACAAATCTCTACAGTTGCTTTGTTCCCACAGCTTTCATTTGGGGATATCTTGGCTCACTATGTTTGTACAGAGCTTGAACAAACAGGCCGCTGCCAAACAACTGTGCTACAAAAGCTGCCGACAGGTAAAAGTTTTCAGCTGCAGAGTTGGAATCCACATTCCAAGGGACCACGTATTTACAGCAGAGTCAGCCAGTTAGCTGTTTAGTTTTTATTTGATTTTGACCTTATAAAAAATACTTTGTTAATGAGACAAGTAAACACATTTCCATTTCGGTCAGACTGTCGGTCACCTAGGGATAATGGGACATTTGCAAGGGCATGAGCGACGGTAAATAATTTGGGAGAGGAGAGAGGGACACAATTAAAGTGACACATGTTAATGTTGGATGTAAAAAAAATGGAGGAGAGGGAGTTTTCTCAAGCAGTTAATTGATCAATTATGTAAACAGAGGCCACTCCTGCAGACCTGTCGTGGGGGGAGTGGGGGAGAGTAAGGACGGGAGACGAGGAAAGGTGCTAATGAGTCATCAGCTGCTTAAATAAGAGACCAGAGACACCACTGAGACACATGCAAGTCTGGGAAAAATAGATTAAAAAATATGGAAAAAGTCAATAAAGGTGGATGTCGAATGACTTCTGGGAAATTAGCATTTTTAACTGTATTTGAAAATGATTTTAATTTTTTTAGGCCTATGACTGGATGTTTAATTAAACAAATTTACACATTAAAAAAGATGAACTAATAAATATAACAGCTGCATAACCATAGTAAATGTCCTAACAGATGTTGTACTTAGAGAGCTAACTATAAGTAATTTATTGTAAGTTATCAAGTTGGATAACATTTTTATGTGAAAAACCCAGTCACAAAAAATACAATTGAGTTTATTATAAAGTCTGTCTTCAAAAAGAGTCAAATGGTTCCAGGGTTTGTTAAAGTGTTGAGTAAAATTATTTGATAAAAATATTGTAAATATTGTTATAATAATAATATTTAATAATAATAATAATAATAATAATAATAATAATAAGAAGAAGTTTGGTATTATTAATGTTGTTGTTGTTATTTCTAAGGTTGACGGGTTAAAAAATATCTGAACAATTACATTTTTAAAGCAATATTGGTATATCTGAACAATTACATTTTTAAAGCAAACATTTGGGAAATATTGAAAATATTGATCTAGCCATCTATTTTTCCTTTTTCAGACCTAAAGAACATTTGAACATTTCAGTCGTTGTATGAGTTCAAGTCATGTGACCTGGTGTGAAAGACGTCGCCCAGAACTCTACAAAACTTCTCCGATCCAAACGAAAGCAAAAGTGTTCAGACTTAAACGGATGACAGAGAAAGTGTTTTGTTATTTTCATATTGTGTTCTAACCTCTGGACCGCTCCTTGAATATAATCAAAGAACACAGATGTGGTCAGGTCAGGATATTACACCGTGCTGACTTTGATTTAACTGGATGTCATTCTAATGGGGCCGCGTAGATGTGCCGTGTGTCCCTCATGTTGGGGAAGAGGGTAATACATTAACAAGAGATGTTCTGATGTTCCTAATGTGAGGCACAAGTGATGCTGAATGTGACACGCTCCTGTGCTGACAGCCAGGTGGACAGGTTCCCACCCTCATTCCCTCCATCTTTCATTTAAATAATGCATGCTAATTACCTACTTGCTGAGAGCAGAACTGTCACCCCACGAGCCCCATAAGACATTCCGGTGCACAGAGGCACGCACGCGGCCGCGCACTCCAACGTGCACCATCGGTCGCGCACACGCATACACACACATGCAGTAGCTGTCACTGCAGCGCCCCTTATAGTCAGAATACTTTTATATATACAATGGAAACTTCAGCCAGCGAAGATGATAAATTGGAGGAATTCTTTAACAAAAGCCTCTGTCAAGTCACTGTGTAGTCTAATGATAGACTACAGCCAGCCTCCACTGGAGGAGCTGAGTGTGCCACTTCTCACCACTACGACACTGTGCAGCAGTGTTTCAGTATCAACAGAAGGAATGAATGCTGTCACTCACGCCGTGTTTGATCAGAGTTGACAGTTCACCAAAGTCAAGATACAAAATTCTCTTTATGTTTATTGTCTGATGAAGATTTACAAAAGTGCAAAATCACTAAAAAAAACTTTTTTTTTAAAATTCAGACCAACTGCTGCCACTTGGAGCGCTAATGTCAACATTTGGCTTTAGATCAATCAGATCGATCTGTGGTTAGATGTTTGTTTACCCTGCTCAAAGAGAGAGACACAAATGCAGATAATATTGAGTCCTGGGGGGGGGTGCTGGGGGGGGGGGTTACAGTATATGCATATTAAACAGTTAGAGACAACAGTAAGATCATGGGTGTCTGTGTAAGGAGACACCTACAGCACTATGACTGTCACCACAGCCCCCTCACCGTCATGGTTTCACACCATGTTTTTAAACACTCGTCTCTGGATCACAACCATAAGTCTGAGTGTCAGAACAAATTGTAGAGGACAATGAAGAATTCAACAGAACACTTCCCCTGTGGTGTTCACTGTTGTTGGCTGTGACTAATTCCAGTAAATGCAAATGTTTCCCAGTCAACAGGTTCCATTTCTCTACATATTTTAGGATCTCTAACCTGTAACTGTAATAGAAGTTCTGACATGGAGCAAAGATTTGAGTTACGTCGCAGCTACATTCTGTTCTCCAGCTTCCTACCACAGATCAGAAACCTGCATGGTTTAACAGGAAGTAATCAATGGCTAAAGCTGGAAGTTTAACGATTTCCCAGCAGGCCGCTGCTGCTGCTTAGTCTTCTTCAAGTTTTTGCTGCTCCCTTCAGGGGTCTGCCCAGCAGAACATCTGCCTCCTTCATCACCTGCCTCCTTCATCACCTGCCTCCTTCATCACCTGCCTCCTTCATCAGTCCTCATCCACTAACTCTTCTGAGCACTTTTGGTAGCTAGACTAGCCTAGCATCTTCAAGTCTCCCACCTCCAGTCCAGCCTTGGCTACTGTCTCTAAAATGACCTCTGTATGTCAGTACGACTGCAGCCTCTTCTACTCCCACCACTGTGGTGGAAGGCTCCAGAAAAGTTCGCAGCTCCTCCATGCTGATGTGTGCAGCTGCCTAACACAGAGGTTTGACAGATCTTCAACAGCTGTGTTGGTGGAGAGCCATGTGCGAGTGGGACTGAGGACGTTGACAAGGCCGTCCATTAAAGCTGCACGTGACACATGAGCAGCAGTTAAGCTGGTCAGTCCCCGGCCTGTGATCACTGTCACTGGCTCGCCGCTGCAGAGGATTCAGCCCTGCATTAATGGATTCCTACTTGATCACACCTCAGTTGAATCTCCATTAAGATGTCACCACAGTGGTTAATGTTTTTAGGATTTTCTTTTTTTTTCTTTGACTTGCTAAACTGTTATTTATGACACTTATTAGGAAGCACAACCCAGCCATTAATTAATGTCCTGCAGGCACGCTGAGCAATTGGACCCCACTGGCGTCAAACCAAATGTACTGGAACGTCCATTAATACTGCAGTCCACACACAACTGCTCACATTCAAATGAGAAAACTCAGGGACACACAAACGCTCTCCTTCAGGCGACGCTTCGCCCGCATAGAGGTTAAGTCGACTTATTTCTCATCGTATTGTAATCAACAGAAATCTGCACTGCTGACTGGAGGCTCGTATTATGACGAGGGACAAGCGGTCCTCAGTCTAAAGGGCAGCTGATGAGATTTCTTACAGCAAAATGTCAAAAATCAGTGAAATTTACACAGCTACGGTGTGTGTGTGTGTGTGTGTGTGTGTGTGTGGTGCCACCGCCACACTTCTTATAACAGAGGTTAATACAGTGACAATGAACAACAATGATGTGACATTTTAAGAGCATATTATTTAGTATAATGTTCTACCACACCGTTTGTTTTCCCAGGATCTGAGCTGCTAGAACTGAATGAGAACGTCAGCTGTTCCAGAACATTTATTACTGCACCTGTAATTGTAGAGCTGCGTCTTTAACCTTTTTTACTTGTATCAAGTGTTTGAATGGGAGACTAAATAATTACCTTATAAACTTGGCTGATGACAATGAAGTCCAGAAGACTGCTTTATGATGAATACTATTAATTACAAACAGGTGAAATGCATATGAAATGTAGTGTTGCAAAAATGTACAATGAATAATGCAATATACATATATATGTATATACATATACACATACACAAATATACATATATACACATATATATATATATTGTGTTACATACTTGTGTTCTGAGCAAACTTTTAAAGCCAGAATAAAGGGACGTAAATACTGGTTGTGTATCATAGAAATAATATGCTTAGTAATAATATAACTTAGTCTGTGCTAATTCTCTAAAGCACCTTGAATGATAACTGGGTTTAGATCCTAAACCTGGTTATCATTCAAGGTGCTTTGTACTACCTTCAGTAGAACCATAAGAATAAATTAGGACAGTCTGGTGGAAAAGTGGCTCAAACTGTTGCCTCTGGGCAGGAAGGTCAACATGTCACGGCTCGCTCACACAGATGGCCTTTTTGTCTGTTTTCAGGTTCTACACATCTTCATGGGTTTTTACAAGTAAAGATGTGTGTGTGAGTATTGGAGTACATATTTAGAGTACATAAACAAATAGTGCATATTAAAATGTAACTTAAAGACACAAAAAAACAGGCTGACACATTCACTGCAAGAACTCAGAAAACTGTCTGATTTCTTGATGTACTAAAGACAAGAACAGAGTCAGGACATCACATGTTTCAACACAAGAAGAAATTAATTCCCAAACTCTTGGGATATTTGCCTGGACCCTCCCACTACAGCACACATCAAACATGCCAGGCATGATGGGAATTTGACAGAAACAGATATACGACCACAGTGTCAACCGTGAGAACGATAGAGTTGGAGAGTTCTGAGGAGCTGAAGGAGGAAAAGGATGAAGGAAGACTTCACTGTTATAACCACGACTACCAAGGAGATGAAAAGGTAAACGTAGGTGGCACAAGCCCGGAGGTGACAACGCCCACTTTAAATTCTGGGGGAGAACATTTTCCCCAGTTATCAAGTGGCTTTGAACTGAAGACCAAACTCTGTGTCAAATATGAAACCTAAAAAACCTTGATTGAGTCACCAAATGACTGAAACTGGTGAACGAGGCAAATCCAAGTGAATTTATTATTTAGTAAATGGGAGGAGGGGGGGACTAATAATATAGTTAGATTTTTTAAAGTAAAATATTGTAAGCCCTGTTAATAAATAAACTTAAAAACATTGATTAAAATGATGTAAAATATCAGTTTTTCCTTATTTAACCACTTGGCAAATGCTACTTTTTCCCTCCTACAAACCTCAGGATGTTATTTCCTCCTCTAACCCTGTTCTGTTTGTCTTTATTCTGCTTTTGTCTGTGTGTGTGAAGTGGAGAGTTTCTGTTTCGTGGCTTGCTTTGGTGTGTACGTGTGTGTGTGTGTGTGAACCCACAGCCTTTAGGGCAGAGGGTTCTGTCAGGCCCACGACAGAGTGATGAATGTATGTGCAACCAGGGGAACCAGTGGCCAGGAGCATCGACTTCACCCGTCCACACACACTCCACCTGCACGTGTGTGTTTGAGAGTAAGAGAGAGAGTGTAAACATGTGGACGAGAAAACACACGAAGGCGTGTGCGAGGTGAGGTTACAGTATGTGCACATACAGTAGCGACACGACGTGTGCTTGATTCTGGAAAGCGCAGCAAGATAATACGTCTCTCCCTCATCCCAACAGCCCCCATGCCCTCTTCGTCACACTGCTGCCTCTCATCACAGACCTAATCGTCTCACCCCCTCGGCAAGTACGTGCTGCGCGAATTAAAGTGCCTCTGCTCTTTCCTCTTTCTCTTTACTTTTTGTCTCCCTCCTCTTCCTTCCTGCTAATAATTTCAGCTTTGGATGGAAATGATGTCTGGCCTTAAGTGGCCACGGCATTCCAACAATGTGTTTACTCATCTCCATTTAGCTATTGAGCCCCTGACATTTTCAATTTATGTTTACAAATTACAGACATTAACATGTAAATGTGGACGATCCCTCACAGGCCTGCTGTATTCAACAAAACGGGGTCACCAAAACGCAATGACAAACCATTAATGGTGCGACTTGCTCTGATGCGTTCGTGTGCATCCTCGTCTGTTGTGCGGCTAATGGGTCTTAAAATATGTGGGCTAACAGCGGTGTGCAAAGTTCAAAAGGTTCGTACTCTGACGGAAAAATGCTGCAGAAGAACATTTTATTTATTAGTTTCAAATGATAATGTTTTCAAACGTCCTGCTTTCTCACACACTAAAAGGTATTCAGGAAAAACATGACTTCCTATGATACAGTCAGCTGAAACTAGAAAGAAAATTACTACTGTTAAAAAAATATCTTTGTGGCCACTTTTGTGTCATTTGTATTATTTTTCTATAGGGAATATGTATCAGTTTCCTACACAGAATTACTAGCACGGTAGAAACACATAAAAATATTTTTATATTCCTCTAAAGTTAAATTCATATAATCTCTAGGGTTCTTAATTCCCAACCTCTTTGGAGCCACAGCATATATTCTACATTATAAAAATCCTGCGGCGCACCACTGAACAGAAATGTTACAAAACATGTAAATAAATGATGTGAGTTTCAATTTACCCAATGTGAAATCTGGGCCTGTTTAGCTGAACACAACAATGACATTCTCACAGGAATTCAACAACTTCATCTCACTTTATTTGGTTTTCACAGCCATCTGCTGCCACCTAGTGGAAGAGTATTTGATTGTTCTGTCTGTCACATAGACCAGTGTGCCAGTAACCTTTTTTGAGCCATAGCACATATGTATGTGTGTGTGTGTGTGTATATATATATATATATATATATGTGTATATATATATATATATATATATATGTATATATATATATATATATATATATACATACATATATATACACATACATACATGCAGTACATACATATGTATATATACACATATATATATATACATATATATATATATATATATATACAGTATATACAATATGTTTTCAATAAAAGCTAATGCTAATAGTTGCTGAAACATCATAAATGACAATACGGCGGTTAGTTTTCTAGGCTATGGTTTATTTTTAAAGCGACCGTTCTCTCCATTGAACTCTGTCTGTTTTGGCCAGTTTTTGTGCAGTTGTTGTTGAACTGCTTCAAAGCGTGACTGAAACTGCCAGATAGATTCAGTGGCCGTCGCTGAAGAACCAAAACTGGTTAAGATACAGAGGACAGAGAAATTAGCTCAGGTTTCATGGTTTCTTTACTGCGTTCACTTCACATTATTTTACACCACATCAGACTTGATGAAAATGTTTGGAAAGAGATCAACAGACGTTTGTTGTCGTTGCTATCAGAGCCTCCTCTGTTCACGGAGTATTTTTCATCTCTGACATAGATGACTTCCTTTTCCATTTTTTTTTTTTTTTTTTTTAAACCATCTGTCATTTCCGCCTCAAACATGAACCTCTGCTACATTTTTTTCTTTCCTAGGTTTGGCATTTTGTACATCAAGTCACTTTGTAGCAACAGACTTCTTTGTTGAGACATAATCCTTCAAAAGTGCAGAATGAGAATGGTTTTTCATGCATGTGCTAAAATCCATTTACTGACTGCTGAGACAAATTGCTCCAGCAGTGAAAGCCATCTCGGAGTTTCTTTGAATTTGGTCAAACTAAAGTTTTAACGCACGGCAGTTGAAACAAAAACAGTGCAGAGTGAAGAAAAGCGCCCCCTGTAGCAGCTACCAGAGCCTCTCAGCAGGTTTTTCAATCAAACCAGAATTCATTTTCTCCTCCGAGCTGCAGTCGGTTGCAGTCGAAGCCACGATTACACGGACAGACAGAGAGACTTAATGCTCATGAGAGAGAAAGGAGAAGAAGCAAAGTCTATATTCAAGAGTTCAAACTGCGTTTGCTGCGAGTGTGGCTCTATAGACTGTAACAGAGACCGCCTGTGGCAGAGAAAGGAGTAAGGCAGGAGTAATCTATAACTGTGAGGCTAGTAATGAGAAAGATGTGCCAGCCGTCTGCTTGCTGTGATAAGATGGGGAAGTTCCCTCGGGGCCTAAAGCATCTCTGACCCAAACAACATACACAACAAATGGGTTGCTGCCCAAACCATTCCCATTTTTCCCCGTCTTCCACTCTTCTCCTCTTCTTCATCCATTTCTTCTACCAATCTGTTTTATTCCCCTTCTCCAATCTCTTTCAAACCCTCGTCTCTAGCTTCCTCTTCCTCTCTCTCTCTCTCTCCACATCTATTCATGCCTTAAATCCAACACCATACAAAGCCTCGCTGCCATGTAATCGGTTTCATCAGCATTTTTTATTAGCTAAAGAAGAATACATGGTAATTAAGGGGAGTGCGGCCAGCCGTGACGGGAGAGGCTTCACCCAGCTGCTGATGTGGAACAAGAAGGAACGAAAGAAATAAAAGAGCAGGAGGGGAGAGAATGGGGCGGCAAGGACAGAAAAATAAAGAGGCGGCCAAGAAAGGGCAAGGCAGAAAAGAAAGGAACAGGGGGCAAGATAAGGAACGTTTGAATGGTGACAGGAAATGAAAAAACTGCAGTTCTGAGGGTCACCATGATTTTCCTCGTCCTCTCCGGCATCAGGGAGAAGAGCGTGCTGTTGGAATGGAAATGAGACTAATGTCCTGTTAATGTGGTCCGCACCAATGTGGGGACCTGGTCCGCCATCATCTGCCTAATCCCCTGTGTCCACTTAAATGGCCCATTCAGGACAAGTGCACCATGAGGGCGCTGTTGGGACGAGGACTTTAGTGCAGTTTTCACGCTACGTTGATTTTTATGTTCTTCACTCTGGCTGAATGATACATGGGTTAATGAAGTAGATGAAGAGATGCCTCTCATTGTTGAGCAACTTTTTATGACTGAGGAGCAGTGGGACACATCAAACTCTGCTCAGATCTCACTGCATATCTAACCAAAGTGCCCTTGAACTCTCAGAAAATAACACAGTCAGCAGATTCTTAGATGAACAGAGTATTTCTGTGAAGCATTTTTACAGTTTTACCACCATCTTTTTTAGTATGTACCTACTGAAAATGTTTTTATTTGTGAACACAGTGAAATTGCAAAATAGTAAAATCAAAAACTTTTTTTTGAATGTACCAACGTTAACTTCAAGTAAGAGTAGGGCTATAATGTCTCTTTGTTCTCCAGACAATGGTCAACACATCAACAACAACTGGATATAATACATATCACATACACAGAGGAGCTAACATCCAGCTAAACTATCTGCTATCATGAATTATAAACCTTGGTTTATGAGCTTTTAGTTGCAAAACCATTACAACATTCTATTGAAATGATGTCATTTTGTTATGCTTGTCATTTTGAAGTAATAGTATTATTATTATTGTTATTATTTTACATTTGTCAGATGGTTTAAATACTGGATATACAGAAAAAAACATGTTCAATGTTTCATCCATCCTCGTCTGGCACTACACTGTATAAAAACAAACGAAAAAAATCTGTAAATTCAAAATATGAATGAAGAACTGAAGAGACAAACGTTCACACATTCTCACAGCCGAGTTCTCTTCTTCTAAAGGAAAGATCATTCTAAAACGTTTTTTTTTTCCCAGAAGTTGCTACGTTTCAGTCAAACATTGATGGACTGGTGTCATAGACTGGAAATCTGTTTCCTAAAGCAATAACTGCTTCGGGCACGCACACACACACAGATACACACAGAGACCCACACACACACAGAGTAGATGCATGCATTTCCTTAACACAGAGTTTTCATTTCACAGAGTTGCAGCAGCAGCCAGTAGACCAGAAGAGACCAGAGTCAGGAGCACATTTCCTGAAACATGCCGAACATTATGCTGTCAAGCTGCACTAACGTTCATTTTTTTTTTTTTTTTGCTGAAACAGCCACTGGCCCAGAAGAGCAACTTTGCCCAAAGCTAAAATATCAATTATAATGTTCTCCCCGACAGAGAGCGCAGAGCTTTAATCTTCACCCAACCAATCAGAACGCTGCCTCCACTGGACTGGTGGTGGGAATTGTTGTGGGGGGGCGGAGGGGGGGGGTAGTGGTTTCAACACTCCCAGGTAATGTTCCCACAGAAGGAGATCCAACAGTGGATTTCTTTCTGTGGTGTCATATGAAGGACAAGAAGCTCAGACCTCCATCTTCTACACCGAGTCGATCAGAATCATGGACTGAGTAAAGACGGGCTTCAGGGATGGGCTTTGTTAAACAGCTGTCCAAGATGTCCGATGGTGCAGCTGTCCGACCAAATGTTATTTCAAGAATGAAAATAATACATTCTAAACAACATACTTAATATTTTATGTTTTTCTTATATAAATATTTTTTAACCAAATTTGTGGAATAATTACAATTATTATAAATGTGAATTTGGATGTTGACAAAACCCAACCTACAGAATGAAAAACAACTAAATATAGACAGAAGTAGTTGCCAAAGAATTGATCTTTAAAATACATTTTATTAAATACAGATACCAAACAATAAATTAAAGTGGTGATTGAAAAAACTCTAATGAAATATCTTCAATAAACAAATACAAATGTTAAACCCCTGTTGGATTCTTCTTCCTCCCTGACACAGCCCACTGGCCCCCACTGAGCAACAGCAGCAGTCTTCCTGGCTGCCATGTAAAGACTGTAATTTTCCGCCACACTTCCTCTGCTGTTTGCTGGCTCTTTCCTTAGTGCAGTGGAGATAGCAGGCGAACGATGAACAAGGTGCGGGCCACGCCAGCTCTCCTGCCTCTGTGCGATTATTAATGCAGCAGCAGCCAGCGTGGCCGCCAGGTTAGAGCAGCAATCAGCACGCACTAAATAAGATCATTCACAGCCTCTTTAAAGGCAGACAGACGGACGGAGAGCTGGGGAGAGACTCGCACACAAACACGCCGACCAGCATGCAGAAAGATCAAAGAGAGTTCAGCTGAATGGAAACACACTCTTACAGGTCATGAATACAGGCCAGTCAGTAAGAAGTAAACTACAGTATGTGGGACCAGTAAACAGTCGGAAGACTTCACTTGACGTCAACGAGTGAAGGAAAAATATTTACCCAAAGAACCAGCTTTGAATGTATGTATTTACTGAGTTTATCTGCGAAGGACAGTTTGATTTAAATTTGTTTCCATCACCACCTCCCAGCCTTCAATGCAGCTTTTGAAACTGTGTATGTATGTTTCTTTTTGTGTCTTACCCTCCTGATGGAGGGTGTCAATGATGGTCCTCTGGACAGCAGTCAGATCAGTAGTCTTCCCCATACTTGTGATTTAATTTACTGAACCAAGCTGAGTGTTTTTAAAGGCTCAGGAAACCCTTGCAGGTGTTTTGAGTTAATTAGACGACTCAAGTGATTGGTTGACTAGCCCACTGGTATACTTTTTGGTGATATTCTAATTTTTTGAGATAGGATTTTTGAGTTTTCTCAAGCTCTAAGCCATAATCAGCAATATTAAAATAATAAAAGGCTTGCAATATTTCAGTTGATTTGTAATGAATCCAGGATGTATGGCATTTTTGTTTTTTTAATTGCATTAAAGAAAATAATGAACTTTATCACAATATTCTAATTTTCTGAGACAGTCCTGTATATATATTTGAGCTGGGCAACATCATTATTGCCATCCTGTATCCAGTCATAGGGTCATTCATTGGTGAATTTAAGAGTATAAATTCAAATTTAAGAGATCAGAAAGTCTAAACACCCTGTGAAGTGAGGCATGGTCATCAACATCAGCAGCCACTGACAGCCCAGGACATCAAATGGATGTTTTCCATTTAAATAAAATATTACAATTAAATGTTGAGGAACTTCAGTTCTGTGTATCTGCTTCCAAAGAAAAGAACAGATGCATGGATTTAGGTTTTAAGCCAATTTCAATTTTTCTGAAGTGTGACTTGCTTAGACTGGTGTTTGCTGATTCAGATTTCCTTCAGTTGATAGCATGTAAAAAAAGGTTTTTCAGACCAGATTTTATTCCTACAATAAGTAACAATGAAACATTTTCCACAAACTGCACTCACAGTCACAGGTTCTCTCTTCAGTTCAGCAACTTTCAAAATAAAGTACTTAGTGAATGGAATGAGGTACTGGGCTCCTGCAGACCCAACGTTTTGGCAAATAAAAGCCTGTGTTATAAATCTGCCTAATCTGTGCCTATGCACTGACTGGTTAAACCGAGCATAAACATTAAACTAATGCTACTTTTCCGGCCGTTGTAAAACTAATTGCTGCATTAGGATCAGACCACAGCCAGCTGCTAACATACGAGTCATGACACTACTGTACTCAAAACAGTTCTAGTACCGATACGTCTGAAAACAAATGACAAGAAGTTCAGTCTTCCCTCGATACATCATTATAAATATATTTATAACATCATTCTGTTAAAGTTAATATCCATAAATAACAAGTACTCCAACATGAAGAGTAGCCATAACAACATGTAAGAGCCCGTGTGTGCCTAAAACAAACTGACGACCTCCGGGGGGCGGTGCCGTTTGTCAGGTGGTGCGTGCCCAGAATGGAAATCAATGAAAAGTGGGTTGAAGTGTAAATAGATTATTAACACTGTGTTCTGTTCCCAATTCACTGCATTACATACGTCTATGAATCCCAATAGATAACCTGAAGCGCCATAGATTTTCAGGCATAGGCGGTGCAGAAATCCATTGGTAATTTCAGGCTGATCAATTATCCTTTCAAGCTTATCACATTCTGTGTTTGGGCCTGTGTTGGTGCAACAGCCCCGCGTAACGATGACAAACTACTTAATGCACTCGAGTGGCTCAGGAGAAATATGGCTCTTTGTGAGAATTCCGTGCTACGTGGACTTTATTACATTTGTTTTGGAGAGGTAACTCAGTTGAAGTAACAAACTAACTTTAAACCACTTTTGCTGTAATTGACCTGCCATAACAAAGGCTCCGACTGGCAAATCAGCAGCACAGTAGATATTTCAGGCTCTCAATGATCCACTCAGCCATTTCACCCACGCTGAAGTGGTAATATTTGCTTGTCTTGTTTTTAACTACAACAAATGCTCTTTAAACACCATCTAATAAAAGTGTAACAGTTTGTGTCTGACTGAAGACAGCCGGCTCTGTCTGACTGTTGACTGCTGCAACAAATAAATAAATAAATACCTTGTCATTTTCATCCTGGGGATAGGTATAAAAATAAGTTATTCTAAAAGGTTGTTTGGTGTGTGAAGCTCAAATTTCAATTTCATTTCCAAGATTATGTCACTCTGTCCAAAATCTAAAACATAAAACACTTCAAGTGAAACCACTGAAGGCTTTTAGTGTCTTTGTGATAATGAACTTAAATTCTGCATCACTGGTAGATTTGACAGTAAAGTAAAATTAAAGTCACACAAATGACATTTTGTGATTGTCACTATCAGAACATTTGAGAGTTGAAATTAGAAAAAAAAGGATTTTTTTTCCCTAATAAAAATTGACGTATAAAAATATTTTACAAATCTACTAAATTAATATTAGAACCTAAATACAAATTAAAAGAATAAATACAAACATTTAACATTTAAATTTAATTAATTGCAAATCCATACAATAAGTCATCAACTATAATTTATTTTATTAATATTTCACCGTATTTTAATGTTATATCTGGTTGTTTTTATTAGTCGTTACTTTTATTTATTGGTTCGTTGGTGTGTCCAAGGTTCCGTGCACGCGATGCTGGATCAGACAGAACATTTTGTGAGTCAATTCAGCACAAATGTCACTGACACCTCAGTTCACAGTTAACTGTTACTGTCAGTGTCACTGTATGGACTCCTGCATTTCACTTATTGAAACTAATCATCATTGTATGTAAAACTCAGCGAGAACAGAACCAGGACGATGTAAAAACTGCACCTTTGTTTCCAGCTCTCTGCCTTGACCAACACAGAGACCGAGCAGTGGACAGAACAAAAAAAATGTGTGTTTAAACAAAGTAATGTCGAGTGAAGAGACGAGAAGGAAAGGTTAGAAGAAAAGGTTGGCATTTGTGTTGAGCCATCCATGGTGAAGTGTTATTTCTTCAGAGGAGAAAAGGAGGAAAGAACGGTCCCTGGGCAGATAGATGGGAAGAAGAAGCTGTGCTGTGGCACTGATAAAGTGACTGAGGAGCACTACTGCTACACTTGGATAACTCCAGACACAATCTTCTCCCCTCTTTTCTTTTCTTTTGGTGCCAAACCCTGTTCTTAGAGGAATAATAATGGCACAAACACACAAACACACACACACACACACACACAAAACACGAGCTTACAGAATCTTTCAAAGATGTGTTGAGAAAAAAAAAAAAAAGCAGCAGAGCCACATTGGGATATGGCGAGGCCCTGACAACCACTCATTACAGAGACAAAATTAGAGGTTTGTAAACCTGAGCCCACCCCAGCCCACCGAGCTCTTCCACCTCCACCTCATCCTCTGTGGCTCCAGCCAGCAGCAGATTCGTATGCCACGGCTGTCAGATGATGGTATCTCTTAAGGCTTGTGAGGAAGAAACAGTTTCAGATGTGCACTTGCACATTATCACAAGGATGTAAAAAAAATGCCTGCACATCACAAGCTCAGCTGAAGGGGGAGAAAAAGACATTAGCACAAAAGTTCACAGTCAATGGCATGCAGATATGCTGATGGCTGTAATAAACCAGGGCCAACGGAGTGTGCAGGAGTTGACATTGCATATAGGTGTAGAACTGGGCATCTGCATAAAAAGCTTCTGCTGCTGCCAGCAGCCATCACGGCCTTGACAGATTAGAAATTGTGTGTGTAAGGATTCGCCGCAAATAATGAGAAATGAGTTTTAAATTGTAGCTCAGGCATTGTGGAAAAATGGGCCCTGTCAATATGTGGTGTGTGTCGTGCACAGAGAAATGGGGGGAGTGTACTACAGGATTTAGGGGCTGGGGAGGAGGAGTGGACAAAAAGAAAGGGGAGCGACAGACACATGGGGGAGAGGGGAGGAATGAGGGATCAGGGGATGACTTTGTTTTGGTTTACTGCTTATTACCATCATAATCCTTTGTCCTGTTTTCCACTCTGCAGTCTGGGCACACCTTTCGCCTCGTCTCCGCACTAGACACTGTGATTGCCTTGTATTTAAGGAGGCTTCTGTGAGCCACTGTTTCGACAAATGCTTTTCCAATACCAATCACAGCTGAGTGCACCTCATTTGAATCTGTGAAAGGGGTTTTGATTCCATCAGCAGAACGCTCCTCCGAGCGCGGCACCGACCATTCAATACTGTGGTAACGTGTAAAAGCCTGTGAATATTCTCACCTAGAAATACGCATGTCGCTGAACGAGGTGTGCCTCCACACTTCAGACCATGTTGTTCATTAATCCGCCCTTTGATTCTCTACATAGAACCTCATTAGCTCCTCTCCTTTATGGCATTTGGAAAGTGGGAGCCGTGCTCCATATGACTTTCAAACGTGCAATGAAACACAAGTGTTTTACTGATCATAAAGTTTGATGAGGAGGAAAAAAGAGGCTAATTGTACACACAACTCCAGTGTGTGATAGTGTTGATACCACCAACCCCCCTCCCCTCCCCTCCCCGCACACACCCCTAATGTGTGTTTACATTATGTGGGCTTGCATTGTACTGCACCTGATTACATATGGTTGAGGCCAGCTGCTGATATCTCCACTGCAGCAGCTTGTTGACCTTCAAACCTATCAGTGCACATCTTCAGTCGGAGCAGCCGCCTGCCGTTTGGTCTTTGAGGAGTTTGGATAATGCATCCAAATTAAAATCTTTTGTACATCCCATTGCCTGATTGCTTGAGTGCCACTGAGAGTTGTTCAACGTTAATGGTGAAGGACTTCCTGATTCCCAAAGTCATCCTCTCTTATTGGTACTTCTTGTTTTGTTTTTTTTACTCACATAGATAACAACCTGCTACCATACTGCCTCATTGACACAGGCTTTTAAGAAGATGAACAGGTCAAACGCTCTCACTGTGTACGAGAAATAATTTGTTAAATATTATATATTTATACACAAAGTCTAGTAAGAGTATTTTTAAAAATGTGTTGGCTGTAACAATGAAAAACCTCCTCTGAGAACAAAATAATAAACCCTTAAAGGGAGCTGCTAAGGAGGGACGTAAAGGCAAATCACCTAATAAAACTACCTCATTAAAATAAACACCAGTATCAAGTAGACTGGTGTAGTACAGCACATGTTCAAGAACAATCAGTATTTTAACTAAATGTCTTTTTTTACTGGGAAAACATGAAAGAGACAAAAATAATTTTATGAAAAAAAAAAACTTTGGTGACCAATGACAAACTGACAACTTGAGTTCAAATAACCTGTCAATATGATGTACAAATGACATGTAACTGTTTATAACCAAATACTAATTGATTTTCTGTAAAGGCGACCCCTGGGTAAAACTTTGTTTTTCTTTTTGTGCAAAAAATATTTTTTTATATTTCCTTTGATGGTCAATTATCTCCTGTGTGTTTCTAAATTATATAGCAGTCTAACAGTATCCATAATTTAGCATTACTCCTCAATTCTTCCTTTTCCTCCTCAATCACCGCCTGCTTGTTTGCCCCCTTAATTTATGCAGATTTCCCACCTACATCTTTTATGTGAAGAATCTCGATCAAGTGACAAAAAAAAAATCTTATACATTGCAATTAGTGATGTAAGAAAATAAAGCTCGGTGAAAAATGTAAGATAATGTTTACCATCACAGAACCACAGCAACACTACAAAGAAAATCTTTTCACCTCACGAAAGCCAAACTGGGGAACAACAATATTCTACAGCCTTCTAAATAAACAGCAGTCACACAAAACCATGCATTCATTTCACAAATCTTGAAATAAACTTATTGCTGCTGCAGAGCCTTATCAGACTAATAGTTCTGTCTGTCAAATTTCCCCACCATTGCTCATGTATTAAAAGTACAAGGTGTACAGCTCTAGAGCCAAACAATAAATCCATAAAACAAAATGAAATGACAGTGCGGTACACATACCATATTTGCGGCCCGCATTAATTTTTCTGTTTTATCAAACACAATTTCATGGTTGACATGGTGGAAGAGGATTAACACCCAGTTTATATACCTTTAAAAGAAACAGACCTCTAATGCCAGAGCTCATAATCCTCACAATACTGCAGGCAGGGATGTATTCTGTCACCCAGTTTTACTCCGAGCGTACTGACCCAGTGACGGCTGCAGCAGTGACTGAAGAAGTGCAAAGGCTACAGGGAAATCAAGGCTTGTTGTAGCCCACGGCTACGACAGGGACCTGATAGTGTCAAAGGATTATGTACAGTGGGGCTAACAATACTAATGGCTCTTCTTTGGCAATAATTGCCAAGACAAAATTGCAACCCAATTTCCCTGTTTCTAATGAGTAGATTCTTCACCAGCAAGCAGGCGGAGGGAGAGAGGAGAGAGCACGGGCAGGCTATTAAACTTCAGCCATTAATGTTCTATTGTAACGCACAGATTTACAGAGGATTTGCAGGACAGAGTGTGATTGGGCTTCACTGCAATTACACACAGGGTAACCGTGTCGCAGACCTGGGAACACAGCTCTTCCATGTGAAGTCAGTCAGGTGTTCCAAATGTTCGTGTTTGTTTCAGCAATTCAAATATAGTACAACTACAAACTCCCAGATTAAACACATTTAGGAAGTGAATCAAAGTACAACTGGATGAAGAAGCAGAAAAACAACCTAACACCTGAAAGCATCTGCAGGTGTGAAAAGAGCACATTTAGGAAGTGAATCAAAGAACAACTGGATGAAGAAGCAGAAAAACAAACTGCTGCTGACAACGCTCTGTTCAGTTGTTTAATAAATGTTCGACTACAAGGTGGAAAATGGTGTCTGAATGTATTAGACCTAAAACAGCATAAACTGTTCATGAAATTCTAAAAAGAGAGTTTAAGCTGCATTATTTTTCTTATTTCAAAGACTAATGACCCATTAGAAATAATGACTACCAATCAAGGTCACCTGTATGGACTTAGTAATGAGTAATACCATTATGAACACGAGGAAGACACAGCAGGACCACAGGGTGGCGTTACAGCAGGATGATCACAGACACGGACCCTGATGGTCTTCCTGCCACCATTCAAAAACATGCAGATTTAGGTCAACTGTTCACTTTATAGACTATGTGTCAGATGGTTGTTGGTCTCGATATGTGGTCCAGGGTGTACCTCACCCCACCTGACGACTGTTGGTTACCAGCAGCAGATAAATGATGAGAGACAAATACGTTCTCTTACATCACTGCAGTGTAAACTCATAAATGTGTTTAAAAAAAAAAGTCATCTGATTTCCTTTCAATATGTGATATTCCTTAAAGGAGGAAGGTCACCAGCTTGAATGTGGATCAAGCGGGTGACCTTCCTCCTGTAAGGCTAGTGCATTAACCACTTTTACACTACGTGGCCCTTTTCTATTTTTCTACTGTTTTAAGGCTAGTGCATCAACCACTTTTACACTATGTGGCCCTTTTCTATTTTTCTACTGTTTTTCCCTGGACATGTGGGTGTGCCATGACTCATGGAAAGCATTGTTCAGAACATCTCAGCTTGGACTCTACTTTCCATGGAAGCCACTTTATAAGATGGGAATTTGGCAGGAGATCGTATCATGAGAGATGTTTAAGATAATTCACTGTGACCCTGTGGTGAAAATGATTTATTACAGCCTGTCAGTCTTAGTAGACTATGCAAGAGTCAGCCTTGTGGCTCTGTGAGTGCCAACAAACAACAGAATTATTCCCAAAACACCGGGTCATTTAATGTTTGAGGCAGAACAAAAGCAGCTATTATCACTGATCACTCATTTACAGATAAAAATAAATAAAAACAAAATGCTCCTCTGTAAAAACTTTTGATACTACAGAACGAGTGCTTATTTACTTTACTGCCCCCACTTACTTTTTCCTGTTTGTTTTTATTCCATCACGGTCAATTAATTGTTGATGTAATTGATCATTTTTTCCATTAAGTCTATTAACTTCAGGCCCGAGGCCAGACAGAACAGAAGCACCAAACAGAAATGCAATTATCAACTGCTGCTGCCAATTTAAATTAGACAATAGTGCTGTTAGTCAAACTGTGTGCTATAATGAAGAAGCAACAAATCAACAGGATCCATCGTTTCCCCCAAAGAACAAAGAATAACAAATATAAAATGCCACCGTTTGTCTTAAAAAAAACAAAAAAACTTTTCTTTGATAGTGTAAAATCTTTGAAAGAGCGTTTGGTGGTTGAAGGATAAAAAAAAAAAAAAATCACTGTCATTGACAGGTCTCATGAATCAAGAGTTGCTCTGTTTTATCTTCCATATGCTTCAACTCTCCCACAGTCTAATGCTGGTGTTTCCACCTACAGAAATAAATTAAACTCACCTTCACACACTGATCTTCTAATAAAAGACTTTTTAAAAAAGGCTACATTTATTTTCTTTTATTTATCACAAGTCATCCTCAACAATGTTTGCCAGGGTTTTATCATTTCTCCACAATTATTTTTTCAGTTTATCAATCAACTGACTTGAACACACCATCATCTGATTATTGACAATCGGCAGCACTGTAGTCACCTGAGCTGTGTGTGTGTGTGTGTGTGTGTGTACTGTTTGGGTGGAAATACAAAATACACACCTCAGAGAAAACAGATTGTGGAATAGCTGTTTTCAGACTACAGCCAGCTACAGGGCCAGAATGTGCTTCACAAGCAGCAGTGAGATAATGCAGCCAGAACACCGAAGCAAAAAAGTCAACGGTGATGGAATGAAAAACAGCAAAAACTGCTGCTCTTACAAATAGTTGATGGTAGTCATAATGGGCTATAATTCTGGTTTTCTCTTGTGAGATGTATTCTGACAGCCCCCCCCCCCCCCCCCCCCCCCACACCACCCCACACACCCCCCCCACACCACTTCACTAAGAAAATATTCCTATCTGCAGTGTTTGTGTGTGTGTGTGTTCTCAGTCATCCAGGTCGTTACAGCAAGGACGACTGAACTGCGTTGGTTTCATGTAGACGTTTCACCTCTCATCCAAGAGGCTTCTCCAGCTCTAACTGACGGCTGGGAAGAAGGTGACCGTGCCCTCGTCCAATGGCAGGGAAGTTTTGAGGTCACACGGCACATTCACCGACTGACCCTGTTGATTAAAACTTTGCTGGCAAATTCATCATCATAATCCATGAACACTTCACGTATTCTTGGCCTGATCCATGGGATGATGTGTAGACCAGCAGCAGTCTTTACTGTCAATGACTCGGAGTCAGAGTTAGGACTTTAGAATTGGACTAATGCTCTGACCATTTTTTTTCTGGTTTGAAACCTGAACAAACTGGTTGTAAATTCTGAATGAGTTGCTGTTCTAATGCTCTAAAACAAGAAACAAGAAAAGTCTCACAGTTTTCCTTGAACATGTTAAAAATTTGATTTTTGATTCACAGCAAAAATCACATCACTTGAAAATATGTTAAGACTTTGGTCATTATATATGTGCAATATATTTTCTTTTGACTTTGTTTAGCTCTTATTTATTGTGAAGATTGTGAACAACAAACACGAATATTTATTATGTTGAAAAGCGCTTCTTATAATTTGTCTTACATAAATCTGAAACTAGTAATGAAATTATGACACCTCAGGTGTGTTGGGTCATCAGTATACTTTTAAATCAATCAATGACAGTCATCAATTAAACCACAATCTTTGCAGACACAGAACTTAAAATAAGATCCTAAAATTGACAATAAATGAGAAAGTCACAGCTTAAGAAAGAAAAGTTTGTCTACAGCACAGTTCAGCGTCATTATATTTGGTGTAGAGGTGTTCTTCCTCTCTATCTCTGTTTGTTCACATACAGTTCAGTTCAGTTAGGCTCAGCAGATAGGGCTCATCCTGACTCCTGGCAGCTATCGTAGGTAATACTGATTCTGTCCACTGCCTTTGGTGGCCCTGCTTCCTCTAATGTTCTTAATGCACACGTCTTCAAAGTTTCCTGCCACTGTGTGAGATATCTGCATTGCAGTGCCAAGAGGAAAGTGGCTGCTAGAGAAGAAGAAATGTGCAAGAACATTTTCTGATAGAGAAAAAAAAATAGAGAGAAGAGATGAGAAAGGCTGACTTGTCATTTACCAAAATAAACGTGAGTGAGTGACAGGGAAACAAGGCTCGCTGCATCAGTCGGTACATTACACCCAATGGTTTTATTTATATTTACTGCCCCAAAGCAGAAACATGTCCATTTAAAAATCCCAAAAGAAAAAAAAAGAAAAAAATTAAACAACGATTTGCTCCTCAGAGTGCTGTCACAGTAAAATCACAGAAGGGGTCATCCACCCCCACCTCCCGCCGTGCTTCTGAGCCTCCATGTTATTAATGGCGTCATCATTTTTCCTCTGCTCACTCTATTTCCCTTCTGATAGTTCGGCCTGCTTCATCGTGTTCTGCCATGTTTCTGTAATTGCTCCAACAGCCTGCCTTATGCTGAGCATATAGTTTTGTGTGTGTATCTGTGTGTGCATATGCACGTTGGAGTACGTGTGTGTATGTTCATGTCGGTCTGTACGTGTGTGTGTGTGTGTGTGTTGCTCTGTCCCCCCACCAGGGCCGGCTGTGAGTTTGTGGGGCAGAACCGAGCTGCAGGCGAGCTCCACACAGAGCGAAATGACAGCCTCCAGGCCACCATTGGTTGATGACCGTGAAAACACTCGCAGTTAACGTAAAGTGAGCAACCGGCTGTCACAGTGAGGCACCGCACTTATGTGTAGCCCTGACAACAGCACAACAATCCTCTCCACAACCAGACACCGCAGTGCCGCAACAAACAACTAAGTGACAAGCCTACGCTCACGACAGCAACCACTTCAGACATCTACTATTTTCCACAGCCTTTGAGGATAAATGCTTTCTCTTTACTTAAATTTTGAAGGCCTGGAGAGAGAGAAAAAAAAAGTTGAGCGTGATTTCTAAAAGAAAAGAGGGGAATTAAGCCTGCAGTAATGAATGCCTGGACCGTCACAGTTGCCAGCCAAGGTCAGATAAAGTGAGAAGTAAATGCTTAGAGAGCTAAGGGAGCAGAGGCCAACTGTGTGGAGGAGGTGTGAAGGAGTGAGTGACCAAGCGTGAGCACCACCTCCTCTCTACCCATCATTAAATGGAGCCACTTAAAGGGGAAAAAGAAGGTTTGCTCAAAAAGTCAATACATGGCACTTCAGCAAAGCCCTGATGGTTTTATTTAGCCATCTGGAGCAGAGTTTTAGTTTCTGACGGAGAAAAATGTGGTGAATATATGTGTCTGAAGACACTTAACTGAATCCAGCACTTTTGCTCACGAGCTAAATTGCTTAATCTATCACGTTGCCGCCAGCAAACAGATTCCAAAAGATAAACGGAGAAGCAATAAATGGTGTCGTCATGTAGTCAGAGGGTCTGATTATGTAGCTGTTTTATCATCATTTTTAACCTCGCGGTGGTTAAATTACACTTCTTTTACCCCCTGCCCTCCTGCCTTTCTTCTTTTTTCTGCCTCGTCTCACACTCAACCCAAGCACACAAACACGGTTTATTATGCAGTAACGTTACCAGATCCCCTCAGGCAGCTGTGCATCTTTGTATGACTGATGAGGGTAATTTCTCCCAAACAACAGAATGATCACTTTGCTGTTGAGCACTACAGACCATCCCTCTTCTCCCTCTCTTTCCTCTTGACTGTCAACGACGAGGCTAACGAAATGAAGACATTCTTTGCCACGAACGTCTCCTGCAGCGTCTTGGATGGTCTCAGATATCTCAAGAGCGTTAATTAAAGAATCCAATTTAATGTAAAGTCCCGTCTTTCATGCACGCAACTGTTGTACTGATTCTCCGAGGATTATTTCAATTTAATCACTCCTAATGCCAGATTTTCTTCCATTTCACTTTTCACTTTGCCACTTGCAGTTAAGAGTAACGGGAGTTTCCTTATTTTTTTCTTTGATTACCACTGGGATCCAATATAATACACATGCCACAATGAATTAACTTCACAGTAGGAAGTGAGCCAGGCTAAAGTGAGTTCATTCTGTCTGTGTTTTACTGTGCACTATGGGATATACAACAGAGTAGTTAGAACTTGTCTGCCTCTCTCTCTCGGCCTCATAGGTTCAGCCTCAGTGGGCTGTCTTTACCTATTCTCCCATCTGTCACTCACGCACAAAAACAAATCCACCTGTCGGCCAGGAGGCTGGACGGAACGCCACGGTTCTACAGCTGTCTGGGCTTGACTTTGTGCGCAATGGAGCAAGTCAGCGCCCTCCACTGGTGATCCAAAGCCCATTAAGAAGGTTATTACCACACCTGTCAGCCATATCTCCTCACCTGCTGGATGTGGCAGGCTAATGAAGACAGTCACTACTAAGTCTTCAAGCCTCTGTGCTTCTCGTGGTCCCTGTGATTCTTGATCACAAAGCTTTCTAACAATCTAAAAAACATCGTCTTTTAATTAAGCCATTAATGCTACATTATGTAAAGTCAGATTGTAATAAACATCCAACAGGAAACGGCTGAGAACCACACAGTCCAATGCCACGGTGCCGACTTTCAGACGCTCGGTGAAGGATGTTTTCAATTACAACAGAGCTAATTTAATTCATCGTTTCCTAGCTGAAAATGCATTCTTAAAGGTTGACTGAGTATCCATTTCCAAAACTCAAGTTTAATCAGTCATGAACATTGAACAGTGGAACGTCCTCTAACCAAATTGACAAAGTTGCCGGGGATCTGTGTTCTAGGATTTAAAGAGACACCGTAGCCTCACCCTGTGCTGGTTTTCCAATAACAGGCTTCGTTTGTAGAGAGGAGGCTGTTCATCTGAGAGGCGAGAAGACCTGTGCCTTTAAGAGGGCCGTCTCCTCTCTCCCTCATGCTCCCTCTCAACCACACAGACACTCCTCCTGTGAGCATTTGTGAGGCAGCTTCTGTCCCTTATGTCTCTTTGTGAGGAACAGAACAGACTTTCCAGAGCATCACTGGAGACAAGACAGAGCTCAGGGGAGGAAACACCAGGTGCAGACTTCAGAGGGAGCCTGACCTCAAGATCAGGGACGCAAAGATGAGCACAAGGGAAGGAGACGCAAACCTTCTCAAGGTGGAGTACTACACATAAGAAGTGGACGCTAACAGATGGACAACACCAAGAGGTCAAGTTGAAGTTGAACGCTACATAATCGGAAGATCAAAATTAACAACACCGAACTGGACCGCTCGGAAAAAAAGGTGGAGTTTTATTTTCAGCTCTTAAGAGCGTCAGCAGAAAAAAGTTTTGTCAAAAGGATAAAGTATGCCATATGTGCTGCAGTTACTGAGTTAAAAGAACTATTTGAAATTCACAGACAATGAAATGACAGATGATACGTTAGGATAATATTTTCATTGCTATCTGTCTTCAGAGCAGTTTCTGAATATTCATTTTTCTGTGTGAAAATCTTCAATGTCCCCACGGGGCTCTTTATTCACGAGCTTGGCGTTTATCTAATTTCTCCAGTTCTTTCTGTGAGGCAGCATTAAAGAATTCATTGATAATGCTCTAATGCTCTGAGGAAGAAGTGGCTTCAATTTTTATGTGAACTAAAGAAACTTTACAGCTGCAGCTGGAGGGACAGAATGTGCTACGTATAAGAATATCATGCTCGTCCAAGTGTGCCTGGACTGACACCCCAAAGGAACACTGAGAAGAGCAACTATGTTTACAGGCTGTGGAGTGGTCACTGGCCAGAACCAGTACTTGACCAGAGACACGGCCGAAGCCCACCCAGGACTGGGGTTAGACAGACCAATCCAAATGGAGAACGGAGTAAGTCCTGGATCCTGCACAGTTTACCACGGTCAAAGTTACAGCAGTGTGGGGCAGCCCGCTGTGGTAAACGTTTCCAGCTTAATAACACCAACGCCTCAGCCAGTTCCTCCCCCAGCAATAAAACTAGGACAGGATGGTTTTAAGAAAGTGTGCCGAACTGAAGAGGACAGTCCGTCTCCCTTTCCTGGACTGACTTCTGGGGTGCTGGAGATGCGGGTGAAGGAGGGAAGTAAAATCCGCAATTTAATGGGATTCGCCATGGCACGTATGCAGGGAGAGAAATGTGTAAGTGGGGAAGGTGTTAGCAGTGGAGGGGGTGGACTGAGGCAGGTGGTCTTCAGCGGATCAGGTCGAGCAGTCACAAAGACCATCACCTGCGCTGAAATCATGAAACGAAAAGTGGGCTCCCTGCACCAGATTACCAAACTTCGCTACAAGGTGGTGACGGAGGTGTGGGAGAGCACGGAAGGGGGGCAACCTGACATGACCGTGCACAGGACCGTGCCCTCCATCAGCATCCTCCTGTCCAAAGACCCGCTGGATCCACAGGAACCAGGCTATCAACCGCCAGAGACTCTCAGTGCATTGTGGGAGGAAAGAGAGGGCGCTGAATCAGCTCCACAGACAGCATGCAAGAGACCTCTTAGACCTTCATCATACAGTGGTTACACTCAGTGTAAGAGAATGTGTTTGGGGGAGGGAGTCTCCGTTTCCTCTCCTCAGTGACTGGCTAACCCAGTGTCAAACAGAGGAGAAGATTGAATCAGAGTTCATTTGGAGCTGCCCTCTGCTCAAGCACAATGCTGAGACAATCAGAACACTCACTCAGACAGAACAGTGCTTTTTCACAAGAACTGAACACAAATTCCAGCCTCCAGAGGTCAGTGTGTCTGGGCCCTGAAAAAACTTGTGCATTTAGCATTTTAAGGATCGCTTTCTGGGCACATTTACGTCACAACAACAGCAATGATCAGCAATGATGTGTTTTTCCTGTAAAATTACAGATTTCTTACATAATTATATATATATATATACATACAAAAAAAGGATCCATGAATTACTTGAGTTCCAGGTGTCATTTAAGTATGAGATGCCAATGGATAAAATCACGTATTATTATGTGATGATGATGATGTCACAACCGCCCCTTTTTTGCCTTTTTCTAAAATTCACAACAAAGCAACAAACCGTTAACAACACACTGACAAAAGCAAGCCGTACCAGGTTTAGGGTCAGATTAATTCCCGTCAAAAGAAAATGGAAATAAATGTTTGTTTGTTTGTTTTTCCTATGCAAATCTTGTTTTGTATTCTGTCAGTTTTTGCTCACTTTTATTGAACATGAAAGGCTGAGATTGAAAAGAAAATCAAAGTGTGCTGATCTGCTGATAAAAATAACAGCGGTGAAATTTGTCAGGAGAAAAAAAAAAAACAGATTTAATGACAAAGCTGTTGATAAGACACAGCTCCTAAACCAACTCTGCCGCACATAAATGCCTGGAGCAGAAATACAAGCAAAGATTATCATTAAGATAACAACCCAACATCACACAACACTGTGGAGAGAAGGATTAAAAGTAGGCTAGACAGAGCGTCGCACACAAACACTGTCTCTGCAAAGTATGGAATTGCGGGGATGGAGTCGACTTCATGGGTACATGTCTACTGTGTGGTACATCCAGCTTCTTCCCACACTCACTGGTGCGCTTTACTCATTTACACCACTTCTGAGAAAAAATTATATTCTGAACAATGTGATCTATAAAGACACTGCTTTTTTTTCCCACTGAAATCCACATTTTAAACTACTTGACAGACGTGTATTTAAAGGCTGCAGCCTCACCGGCTGACATTTCTTAATGCACCGCTTCTCTGCATTTCCAGTTCCAGTTTAGATAACCGTATTGAAGCTGCAAAAATGAAACCTCCAAGTAATTACTGGAGCTTAACTGAAGGCTACAGGCATATGTAGCATACGGCTTAAAGTCTACGCAGAGAAAAGTGAAGTGATGGAAACCATTTTGATTTTAATTCAAGAAATTAATAAATTCTAACAATTCTTTTCGTCTTTGTCCTAAAATGTTTCGGAGATTTCTTGTTCCCAAACACTCGAGACCTTTTCCCTCTTAATGTTGTCTTCTGGGTGCTTAATAACTTAAGACAATGGGAACTTAGTTTGACGCATTAACTGCTGATCTTAATGAAAATCTGCAAACCTAGATAACTGCTCCCAGAAGTCAATTAATCAGAGCGACTGCTAACTGGAGGGACAATTCTATTAATGTACAAAGGCAGAAAAATAAAGACAATTTAACCATGTCATTTAGGTAAAAGTCCTTTTAGAGGTACACTGATTGTAACATTTCATACAGCGATCAGCCAAAACTTTATGCGTCAGCCGCAGACATTGTGATTAACCTCCCTTCTCAATCCCATTAAATGAATCAGAGCACAGCAGAGCACCCAAGGTTGAATAAGAAACGCTGCCACTGCAGTACAGCACACACATATGTGGCAAAGTGTGTGTCCTCGAGACCGCTGGAAGGTTATCACTTCAGGTCATTGTTATCACAGAGTTAACAGCTTTCACCCGAGAGCCTGCAGGACAGCCGGCGTGCGATGCAGGTCAAACAGATAAAACCTGCAATAAGTAAATTTCATATCGACCCGCGCCTGTTATCGTGCATTAAGAATTCTGGGCAAAGTGCAAAATGAAGAGAGGGTAATTAAGGACAACACTGGAGCTCACCTGAGTGCTGAATACATAAAGGACTCTGACAGGTGCATTATTACAGTGTGGACAAGTTGTTTAGAAACCATTCTGGCAGAATAAATTCTGATTTCAGACTGAAACAAACTTGTTGTTTTTCATTGCTTTTATATGAATAGATATTGCACACTAACTTTTGTTTCTTTGTCTAAGACAGATGCAAAATGAATTTTAAAAAATGCACATACTGAAGAATTTTGCTGTTCTGCAAAAAGTGTTTGTTTTCTTTAATTATGTTTTGCTAAAATTGTCCCAATGTAACTTTCCAAGTAACAAATAAATTCATGACTTTTTCATTAAAAAGTTGGAAATCTATTGAATCAATAACGGGAAAACAAACCATTGTATTAGCACCGACCAATAATCAACCTTATCTAACACTGCAGCCACAACAGTAACCTTCTGTTTACCAAAGCCAATAACTGCATACATGGACTGTGAATAAATTCATTTTGAAGTTAACATAATGAAAGTGTTGGCTCTCTTTTTTTTCCTCCCCTCTTCTCTGCTGCTGCAGCAGATGAGAGTCAGGTCTCTGGGATGGCGTGGGAGTTTGCTATCTCTCAGCCTCCAGATGGCTCCGTCTTCTCTTATCTAGAAGAATGGGTGCTGCCTCAATTTTTCAACTGGCCTTATCTGGAATCCTTTAAATTGAATATTTACTTGGGCTATGTTTTTTTGCCTATGTTAGCCTCAGTAGTCAACATTCCTCTTGCTTGTCAAGACAGGCCAAAGGGTTTTTCTCACTCATACGCTCTCATTGTCCGCCTTGTCAGGTAATGGGGCAGTGATTGATTATGTGATTTCTGGGAGAGAATAGAAGGTTAAGCAGAAAGCCGTGATGACATATTCACAAACGGCCCCAGAGGAAAAATGTCCGACAACAGCAACACACGCTTTTCCCCAAAACATGCAAACCAGACAGACCATTGTCTCGCATCACAGTAAAACAGATTTAATTCATTATTTTTC
Source organism: Cynoglossus semilaevis (assembly GCF_000523025.1). NCBI lineage: Eukaryota > Metazoa > Chordata > Actinopteri > Pleuronectiformes > Cynoglossidae > Cynoglossus > Cynoglossus semilaevis. The sequence continues at coordinate 9,564,400 of NC_024311.1, read as the reverse complement.
CAAACGGTCTCTTAACACTGCAAGTTAAGAGAATACTTAAGGAGCCATTAAAAGCATCTCATTGCAATGTGACCGGCTGTGGTCTATCTGCATAAACAAGCTGTGCCACTGCTACTCTCTGCTAAGTGTCTGGAAATGTCCTCGCAAAACTGTTTTGTTAAAGGCCTCCATGTTGGATTAATCAGTGCAGCTGAGGATGTAATTGCTGTGCTGAAGTCAAAGCTGTAAGAGCAGATAATGAACACAGTCTATGTGGCTGCCAGAATTAGGGTGAAAGAAATTAGAAGTTTGGAGGATGGGTTTTGCATTCTTTTCAAAGGTCTAACAGAAACAGGAAGCACATCACAGCCGCACAAAAGAATGAACGTTGTAGCTATCGCACAATCAAAAAGGTACATGGTAGTATTTCCAAATTGTACTGCATCAACATGGTTTGCATACTGCATAATTTAACACTGTAGGATTTCTGCCCCACAGGTCTAGTTTTTTGTCATAGATGTTTTTACAAATATATTTTCTAATAAAAATGTTTATAAAGGTTTTAAAACATACACATCCATCCGTTATTTTGTCAATCATATAGGTATTTCATTATTTTCATTTCAGTCAATGAGCTATAGGCTGACAAAGGAGAAATACAGCGCAATTATTCTTGCAGTTGCTGCCCTCTGGTGGTCTAACATGGCTATATAGACGGTTGCTTTTTGTCAAAATGTTTGTCATGTTACTGCCAAATTCACTGGTATGTGATTAGTTTTATTTATGTTTTATTCAAACCGTTGGACTTATAGTATGTGTGTATGTGTGTGTGTGTGTGTGTGTCCGTTCTAAAGCATACATTTTATTTATTTATAGTTTTACTAAAAAAGCCACACAGTACACTGAAAATGAGAATAATTTAAAAACAATACAATTTCACGTTTTTGTGGCTCTATTATAATTCAATTAATAAAGATGAGTCGTGTAGTTTTTACTAGATTGGACTCACCAACAGCTGTCTTCGACACGTGGTCCAGTATTTGTAGTAGTAGTAGTAGTAGTAGTAGTGGTGGTAGTAGTCGCCTTTGTGCATCATTTGTACCATGTTGCACGAACATCACGTAAACAGATGAATTGACTCCGTGTCCACGTTGTCCCCCTGGCGTAAGTTATTCCAAAACTTCTTGTCAAACAAAACGTCCCAAACGCGTGTACGTTGCGCAATTCCAAGGTGAAGCAGTTAGGGCCACGCCCACCGAACCGCACAATTAGGTCACCTGTTCTTAGGTCACAATCTTTATATTCAATTAAACCGTTGTCGAAGAAATCTACCGTATAAATGCTTGATAATACCGGTAAAAAAAATAAAGCAAATAATAAACATAAATAAGCAGAAAAAGATAATGTTAGTAAACGGTACGAGTAAGATAATAACAGAACATGTCTACTGCAGTAACTGGATTTATTGTTTAAAATAATCCCTTTGCTGTAAACATAACATAATATTTAGATAATACATATTTGAAAACAGCAGCAACACTCAATTTACTCACATAATAATCACATTAAAAACATAACATTATTTTGTACTAATAATACGTGCATTTTTTTATGTATTTATTTTTTTACAGCAACAAGCTCCCTAAATGTCATATTTCAGTCAAAGCCCAGTCTTCGACAGTACAGACTGAGATCAGTGTGTGGGCTCTTCATCATTCCTGTCACTTGCCACACTCTAAGCCAAGGTCGACAATACGACTGAATGATTTGGTTAATTTGAATTCAAACAGTGTCAGCTGGGGGTCCACTTCTCACAGTGGGATGAGTGGTGAAATAATATCAACATAGTTGTGATTACTCCATTCAAGCAGTAGGGTGCTCCAATCACTGCTGAATCACTCTGCCTATTGCAGGCTATAAGGCCAAATCTCCGTGGGTGGACAACAAAATCAGCCATCACATCTTCCAACTGAAATTAATTGAAATTCATGTGTGACACCCTGAAGCTCCCCATCAATAACAGACTTATTTACATTTGTTCACTCCAACCTTGATGCATTTGGCATAAACCTACTTTAAGGTGGTAGTTGTCAGTGGAATCCAACCACTCACATCATTACGTTTTTCAGATGTATTTTTCTTATGTTTCTCTTTAGGAAAAAAACTCTTACCTGTTTACTATATTGATTAATCTAATTTATGGATGGATATTTTTTACTGGTGGCTATTCGTTTCAATTATGTTAAATATTTTGTCATATATCTGAAGTTAAATTCTTAAATTAAAGTTAAATTAAAATATATTGGTTGGTTGGTTCCTTTTTGTTTAACTAATGTAGAGAAAAGTTATATATTTTATTCCTAAAACGACTATACGTCCCTCCTTGATGGTGCCTTCATTTGTAACACAACGTTTTTAAACTCTAGAAACAATCATCAGCTGAATTGTTCCCGGAAATCAGAATAAAAAAGAAAAATAAAAAAAACTGTCTTACGAATTATCTTTGCATTGTAACATTTGAAGTCTTTCTATATCGTGCTTATAATATAAACACAAGGGACTATCTCCATAGGTTTTATAATATCAACGTGATTAAGCTAGAATACAGTTTTCCCTGCGTGACGTAAATGCACCACAGCTAGCGGCTGCTGATATGGGGCGTTAGAAGTCAGTTGTTTACAACTCTGAACAGCGGAGTTTCCTTCACTCAACGACTGGCTTTGAGTGGTAAGAAAATTATATCTTTGAATCTTAGATATTTAGTAATAATTACAATGACATTTATAGTTTTTTATATACATATATTTTATAGTTTTTTAAGCAAGACTGAAAATGTACATTTTTGTTTAATTGTGTGTGTTTGTGTATGTGTGTGGGTGAGAGAGTGAGAGAGAGAGATAGATAGATAGATAGATAGAGAGAGAGACACTATGTCCTCTAGGAGAATTGGCAGTAGCACTTTCAGCGTCCTCCTCCCGGGGTCCACCAGGTGTTTGTTGCTTCTCTCCGGTCTGTGTCATGTTATATCTGGAGGTACTGACAGGGACAGAGTCCATGACCTGATGTCCAGATATCCCCTCATTGACGGGTAAAGGATACTCCGAAGATACATTTGCGCAAATAAATGAGTTAGTTCAAAGTAACCCAGTGCTTCTCTCTCCTCTCCTGTTCTATATCAGGCATAATGACCTGGCTCTGAAACTGAGGATCCATCACAACAATCGCTTAAGTCAAGTGGACCTTCACAAACTTAATAAAGTGACCACTGATGTCTCTCGTCTACGATCAGGACATGTGAAGGCACAGGTAAGAATATATAGCTATTATTAATCTTTAGCACTAATTAAAGGTGTACTCTTCTACTCTGGTATCCTCAGATGTTTGCAGCCTACGTGCTCTGTGGGTCTCAGCAGAAGGATGCTGTGAGGCTGACCCTGGAACAAATAGATGTGGTCAGACGCATGTGCACCGAGTACCAGGACTTTGAGCTGGTCACATCTGTCCAGGGTATTACTGTAAAGATCCATATATTTGCATGTCAGACTATACGGTTTCACACTGACAGCCACTAGAGGGCACTCTAGGCTGGTGTACCAGTGTCTGCTACTTCTGTACCACTTAAAATGTACAAGTTTGTTATTTTCACTTTAACAGCCACTAGAGGGCACTGGTTTTTCTTCATTATGCATTTTATTTTGGCTGGTGCGACTTATACTGCGGAGCAACCTATAGTCCGGAAAATACGGTATATTAGCTAAATATTATTCTAATCAAATCTCATACATGTCGGGATTTCGTTTCATAACAAATCCTAGATCCACAACTGTTGAATCCACAATACTAATCAGTCTTTGGTGATTGAGCCTCACCTAGTGTTGTTTTTCTGCTACTGCAGGACTGAGGAGCTCTATGATGAATAAGGACAAGATAGCATGTCTTCTAAGTATCGAGGGAGGACACTCCATTGACAGCAGCCTTCCTACTCTGCGGATGTTTTACCAACTTGGGGTCCGTTCCATGACCCTCACACATAACTGCAACACACCTTGGTAACTCGTTTATTTGTTAGATTCTTGTTATTAACCTAAAATATTACACTTTTTAGATTGCATCTACACTGATCAGTCTCACTGAAAATAAAAAGATCACTGTGGAAATATTTTGTACCCAACAATGTCTACAATTCATATGTTAACAGCTAATACTCCGTGTTGTCGTGTCCCTAAATTCATTTTAATACAGGGCAGAGTCATCGTCCGATCTGTACGCTGTCTTTCAAAGAAAGAATGAGAGCCTGACACACTTTGGGAAGGTGAGTTCAGGAACACATACTGTAAATTTGATTAAAGTAAAAATATCTTATCGTATCAGAAATGTCATTTAATGTGTTTTTCCACTGCCATATTACACTAGTTTGTATGACTGCACTTACAGTTAATGTATTCCAGTTATTCTTGGCTCAGTTGACTTCCTCCTCTCGTGCTCCATCGTGTGTTAATGTGTTTTTTCCAGGCTGTGGTGCAGGAGATGAACAGATTGGGAATTATCGTTGACCTCTCCCATACTTCGTGGGAAACTGCATTTTCTGTGCTGAATATTTCCAGGGCTCCTGTTATTTTTAGCCATTCATCATCTTACTCTATCTGTGAGCACACGCGCAATGTACCTGATTGGCTGCTGCGTGAACTGGTGAGAACACACACATGGATACATCTACTTATAGGATGAAAAAAAACACACAACCGTCAGATGGTTGTTTTTCTCCCAGCATCTCATTGATTTGAATCAGTGCTGTTCAGTGAACCTGTACGGTTATTTAGTAACTTTGTGGATGAGACTAAAGATCCAGTACTGTAACTATAACTGTTGACGTATAGAATCAGGCTTCAGTGGATTATTTATATTTTTCAGGCCAACTGGAAAATAAATGACCAAAACCAGTGTATTAACTTGGGATGCTAGACTTACAGGCTACCAGGTCATTAATCAGGTTAAAAATGTAATCATTAGAGAGATTTCTATTCAATTGCATATAATGTTTAATTGTTGTTGTTTAGATACTAATAATATAAACATTATTACCAGATAGAAAATGCTAATAACATACCAAACTAGTTGTTTCTGAAATAGTTTTATCTCTGTACTAATGTATTTATATATATATTTATACAAACAGCTATTTTTACTGCTTTTAAAACTTTTTTTTAAAATTAATGAATAATTAATGTGTCATGTGTTTCAGAAAAAGAATCAGGGGATAATCATGGTGAATTTTTACAGTAAATTCATTTCCTGCCAGAAAGAAGCGAACGTCTCTCATGTAGCCGGTGAGATTACTATTTAAACATTCTTCTATATATATATAATATATATGACTAAATTTAATTTTTAATTTATTTTCAAGTCAACACATTCATGTTGTTATTCCAGATACATTTTATAAATATGTGAAACATATAGGCAGTAACTCAGTAAATTAGCTTAATTGTCACATTAATGATTCGTTTTTTTTTCCAGATCATTTCGATCACATTAGGGAGCTGATTGGTGCAGAGTCAATTGGAATCGGAGGTGACTACGAAGGAGCTCAGACGTAAGACCGGTTCACCAGTGAAGTCTGTGGTTCGAGCATTTACATGTTCCAACTAATAAACTATGCATTCATATTTTTGTAGGAGAGAGGAGGTTACAAATCTATTAAATCTTGATGTTTTTTTGTTTCACTGACGTAAACATGCTACAACCTCAAAAGAACTTCTGTGAAACTGAGCAGTAGTGTTTCATTTTTAGGGACGGTTAAACCAAGGGTTATGGTCTTGCTGCTAACACAACAATTTCCCAAATATGGGATCAATATAGTACAAATTAATTTTTTATTTTTATAATTGAAAACAAAATGTGCAACAGACCAAAACAGAACAAGTTTTCTCTTTGTCATATTAACAATTGGTGTTTTCAGTTATCATGAGCTACAGACTATGACTAGGTTTAATTTACAATGAATTACAATATGGTTCAAAATATCATGTTACATTTATAATTTTGTGTCAATTGAAAGAAAAAAACGTTTCGGTGTGTGTGTGTGTGTGAACAGCTTCCCTCACGGGTTGGAGGATGTGTCCAAGTATCCCGCTCTAATCCAAGAATTGCTATGGAGGAACTGGACTGAGGACGAATTGGCTGATGTTCTTCAAAGAAATTTCATTCGAGTGTTTGAGGAGGTGGAACGGGTGGGTTAAAAAATATTTCACATTAAAACTCTTCTGCCAGAACAAAACAGCTGCCAAATAAAAACACGAGTAATTATGGATTAAATGACCTGGAGGACTGAGAACCTACACAGACAAAAGTAATTCTAGTTTCAATAAAAACTGAAAAATAAGAGGTTAGTGAAAGATATTACTAAATTCAGCATGTATAGCCATGTACCTGGTACACATCAGTATCCTCCATTTAAAACAGATGTTACTGTGCAGTGAGTTTCTATCGCAAACCTGACACAAATCTACATACATTTACAATTTGTGTGTTTTGTAATCGAACGGTGCCTCACTATTTTGTTCGTCTGTTTCTGCAGGTCAGTAAAGAGTTAGGTCATACTCAAACTAGTGAGGTTGAGATCCCCCTAAAGGAGGTCCAGAACCCCTGCAGGCTGGTCCTTGAACCTCCAAAGCAGAGAGAAGTGACCACTCTCAAGAATCCATTCTCCAGAGCTCAGTCGAGAAAACCAGTTCTGCTGATCCTGGCTGTAGCTCTGCTGGTTTCGACTTAAGTCATGAATTATTGAATACTCCTAAATGTAATTGTGTTGCACTGTCAGGTTTATTTATGTGAACACTAGGAGAGAGAGAGAGTGAGACTGAGAGTGAGAGAGAGCTTGGTGGTAGGTAATAGTTAGTAGCCAAGATCTGGACACTTGCACTTTGACCACTTTGATCGCCTTAAAATAAATTAGCTGTAAGGCTAACCTGAAGAATCAAGAATTCTTTGAGCAGAACCATTAATATTTTTTTTAGTCCCAAATTACTTGCACTCAGCTGCCTTCTCATCATTTGATGAAACCAATTTCAACATACTTAACTTGACAAAATCAATGTGATTTTTTTAAAATCCCTGCATAAACTGAATAAATACAATGTTATGTCAAACCATGGATAATTTCAGCTTTGTATGTTTTATTACTAAAAGCTTTGTCAGAGCTTACATTTTTGTATTCCTAAAATACTGCATTCAAATTGTCCTTACAAAAAAACAAACAAACACTTGATTAGAAAACACTGGTAAAAGCGCCAACAGATTTGAATTAGGAGTCATCAGGAACTTCTTAGTCGATCGACACGTCATCCTAAACCACACTATCCTGAATAAGAGTATTATAAAAGAGAAGCTACTTGAAATTAGCACAAGAACAGTAAACTCTGTCACAAACAGACTGAGTTATGCACAGGCATTTACAAAATGTATATGACTTAAATGATATTTTTCAAAAAGAAAAAAAAAATCTAAAAAACCCAAATAAATTTGATTTCATGAAAATCGTATTTTAATCCTTAAAGTTATATTAACACTGTACATTTTGACATGTGAGTAAAAAGTCAAAGTACAAATAAAACAACTAACATGTCAATGTCAAAGAAGAAAAGAAAAACAATAATTTTCTCCGGTATAGCTAAGATTTAGGACTAGAAAACCAGATAACCAACTGCTGAAAGCCTTTAGTCCACCTCACTGTATGTAAACATTCAACATCACAGAAATCTCCTTGATCATGTGTTAATACCTGTGGATGCATCGACCTTAAAGTTGTGATACTTTGAATATCCTTAAAAAGTATACATTGAATGATTTGTAATTTAATGTGATGTCCTGTGAGAATCAACAAAACTTTATATTATTTTTACCATCTGTTGTATGTGACCAGGACAGTCTTTAGTTTAAATGTTTACCAGTGTAATAGACACAGTAGGGGGCAGTGATGCAACTAACAGGATTCAGTTTTACCATTAAGACCCAAAGAAGTAGTTCAGCTGAGGAGCGACCTTAAACTTACTTACTATAGTGATACTACATTTCGCTAACATCCTTTATGCTAGTGCACTGGCAAAAAACTGCTGACAGACCAATATGCTAATAACAGGCTAGATCCCAATTTCCAGAAGATTTAATTTGTAAAAGAAAAAAACGAATTCCTTTTCAACAACTGGGTCTGGGGTCTGTGAGTTGGAATAAAATGTATGTCCAGATCTGGATGCTATGCTATATAAAAGTGAGTTTGTGATGAGTGTGTATCAATGCAAACAGTACAGAAAACACAAACCAGTTGTTCGGTGTGCGTATTACCTTTTTTATCCTAAAGTGGGAAAACTATTGCCAAAATAAATAAATAAATAGAAACTCACCTCTGACACAAAAACGTTGCTCTTAAAATAATAAAATAAAAATACCATTAAAACTAAACAAGGATGTCCGTCGTTCTACCCAGGATTCTGTTGCCAAAATGTGTCAAATAGTCATCTGGCGGTTTATTCTTTCTGTACGTACAAAAACCTATAAGAGGATAGTGATCTAAAATTTACAAAACGTTTACCATTTTATCACAAATACTGATCTGAATAATTAAAAACGTCATTATTCTGCAAACAGATCTGAATCTGCGGACATACAGATATGTTCACGTATGTTTCCCAATACAAAAATAGATTTAAATTTGACTGCTCTTAAAGCCCATACTTTGGAAACATTGTTAAATCTAACAAAGCAAATGCTTCTCTCTGTGCAGAAGTTGAACATTTGTTCATATAGGTTAAGCCAACACTTAATTGGTCATGAGTAAATGGTGATGACCTCCCGACCTCCACCTCTCACCAGCAGCACTCGTTCCAATCCTTCAGTCAGAACCTCCAAAAACTCCATATCTGAGTATGTTACTAAAGAAAAGCAAAGCTGTGGTTCACGGTGTTC
>NC_024311.1:9550924-9555357 GCF_000523025.1 Cynoglossus semilaevis | reverse complement strand
ATACAGTTCTCATCGCCCTCCTGGTTCCGTGGTGGTCCCGGCATATTCAGCAGTACTAATAATCGATCGTCGTGTGACCGGTTTACGATGACCTCGTTCAGCTTCACCGCTGTATGCATTCGCCGTACGTTGGACTGGTCTCTGTTCAGGAGGAGCAGAGGTAAGTTGCAACCAAGGTTACAAAAAAATGACAATGTTTAGTTTCTGACTCACGGTTTGAGGCTCATGAGTTCTCTGAAGGTCTCTGGGGCATTGTTTCGTCTCCTTTTCTCAGCTTCACACTTCTCTTTGGTCCAAGTCATGTGGACCTTCTCAGTTGGACTGTCCACCGACTCTTCCTCCTCATCTGAGTACAGACTTCCCATCCGGACCAAAGAGTGTCTGTCTTTAACCAGCTGGGCCTAAAGAAAACAAGGAAAACAAGGTGGTTTGGTTGACAACTCAGCATGTGGAAAAAACAAAGAGATTACCAAAGGACTGAAAACAAACCTCTCTTTTCCTCTCTGCACCTGACAGCCTCATCTGCCTCAACATCTGGGACCTCTGCTCCATCATTAATGTACGCTCGTAGGTGTAGGCTGAGATGTCACTGTCATGCTGAAATACAGATGGAGAAACAAAAACACAACTTAGTTGGGCTGTCATTTCATTAAAATATTCAAACCTGATTAATTACATTATTCTCCACAGAAACACAGAGTTAATTGCACATGTTCTAAAAGTACCATTAAATGTGTTTGTCAGGTTTTAATACTTTCATTAATATGCAAGTTGGTATTTATTTATTAATACAGAAATAACTGTAAATCTTTTTTTTTTTTGTAAAAAACAAACACTGAAACTAAAGTTGATCGTGGTCCTGAATGTTTTTCCTCAAAATACTGTAGGATTTTTTGGGTGAACGTGTGAAAGTCTCAATGGCAACCCACGCAGGAGTTGCCATTAAGTATGTGGTCTCTCTGGGACTTGAACCCAGGACCTTTTTTGTGTAAGGTAGATCTGTAACCACTGTACTATGGAACCATTTATTATCTATTATTTACTAGAAAATGTATATATTTCATACTTATCAAACTGTGGCTACTGTTTTCACAGTCAGAATAAATGTTAATAACTTTAGCTTTGTCGAAAGCACATTGACACAGCCTGAGAAGCTACATTTGCCATGTGGAGGAAAATTTTCATTAATGTTTCTCACTCTCATCCAGATGTTACTGCTGCTTTACTGTATCAAAAAAAATGGTATCATTAAAAGTAATTTGCAAATTGTTTTCACTGCAACAGCTACAGCAGCCCTCACTTTAGCGTTTAGTGTTTGATCAGACAAACCCTCACCATCTCCACCACCTCCACCTCCGCCTCGATTCTCAGTTGATAGAGGAACATGGCCAAATCCTTCTTCATCTGGATACTGTTGTCATCCATCTGTGCGACTGTGAAGATTCGCATCTTACACTTCCTCCACACCTACAACACAAACAGAACATGTTGGTACTCAAAACACACGTCAAATATTCAGTTAGTGTCAAGGTGACTCCTCACAGTTACAGAACTAAAGATTAAAAGTCACATTGTTAAAAATGTAAAAGTATTTTATAATAGTGCTAGTTACTTTAGTTTTAGTTTGTGATAGTTACTGTAGTTTGAGTAATGGTTCTTTGCTTTTAGTTCCTATTTTAATTTAAACATGTCACTCATCCTGTCAAGTTCACCCCTACCGGGTGGTTCCCACTATTGTCAATAGCACTACAGTATTGTCAAACCCCCTACAGTATGTTAACACACTGCATGTAAAAGCAAACACTTCATTTCTTCATGGATCACTGTTATTCTTATCAACAAATCACAATGGAGCTGATAATAGTCTGCCTTGCTGAGACCCTACCTGCAATAACCTTGCACCACTGAGAGGGCCTGCCCCAGACTTTGAGAACCACTGCCCTATTGCCATTAGCTTCATGCCCTCATGTATTGTGTTATATAAAATGCAGCAGTCCACAAATGGAAAAACATTTTTTTAAAAACTCACTTTATGTTGTTTCAGTAGAAAAGGCAGAAGCATGAGCATCCCTCCATCGTGGACTATCCACCAAACGTCAATGTTGCCTTCTAGGAAGCGTTCATTGTTACTCGGGTAGAAGGACACGTTTTTAGGCACCATCAGGGCCAAGTGTGCAGCTGTGGTACAGCGAACAGTGCCTGAACGGAGATGAATACAGAGTTCAATTTTTATTGTTGTTGTTTTACTATGTGGAGGGAGAGTGAGCATAAACAGAACAAGGCAGAGTGTTGGAATTGATTTTGTGATTGTTGTGATGTTTAATGCCTCAATAACCACATTGACTGCTGCACTCTTTCAGATAGCACAAAAAAGACATGGAAAAAGCCAAAACAGAAGCGTTGTAAGAAAAAGGTACAAAATGTCACTGATGTGAAAAAAAAATGGTGAAGTGACTTTCCAAAATTGACTCATTCATCCAACACTTTGTTGTCACCTGCCAAAATGTCAACCCACTGCATCGCTGATTTGATTTAAAAATGAATGCTCTGGTGTGCCCCCTCCCACCCCCTGCCTTTCATTCAGTCTGGACGTCAAACTCCTGTTAGCATACAGGATGTGCCCTTCATTTTTATAACCATGTTCAGGGCTTTGTAATTCACTGTTTTTACTCTCCCACTGTATAAGACTCGTGTCACGGACATGTTGGAAAAAATGCTGTTTATTCTCAACATCAAATCACCAGAGAAAAAAAGGACATCATCATATGATCTGTGGGACTTACTGATGAAAGTCCTCCAGGCACGGGGGTCCTCACTCTGCCTCCATCCATACGGCCAGCCCATCATCACAGTATTGTGCTTCATGCCTCCAAGACCACAGGACTGGATCAGATGGACGATGCCCTCACGCACTTTATTCGCCACAACGACCTGGCAGAAACCTTTGACCCGTTCAAAGTCCATCATATTCTTGATAGCCTATCAGAAAATATTGGTTAGGTGAAGTCTTTGAATTGAAAACATTTAGTTAAAAATAAATCCATTATCCAGTTTGTACATCCAAAAGAAAAAAAGAGCAAACATTTTTGCCTTGCTCAATTTCCAGTGCAAGTTCTGTTTCAACCTCTACCTTATCTGATGTGGTTTTTTAATTTTTTTTAATCAAATTTCTTTTTGATGCTAGCATTCCCTGGCCAACTAAGCTGATTATGATTCTGATTCTCATAAACTGCATAAATGTTATCAACAAAATGTTTAGTATTTACCTGTTCTGCCGCCTGCATTTCCCCAAAGCTGTCCAGGAAGTTGCCCTGAACAACAGAGCCCACAATGGTCAGACCTTTTCCTGCCTTCAGCTGTGACGCAAAAGTGAGCAGTCGGGGGTACTTCACATGAAGGTCTTCATCCAGCTTCAGCAGCACCAGCAGCTGTGGTCTGTGGTGCAGTGACAATGAGGCAGAATAAATCAATCTGTGTCCTGCATTACTGGAAGGACATATTTTCACATGTCTGAATTCTAAAAGAAAAAGAACTGACAGAATTACCTCCAGTTCTTGGTGTGTGGAGGGCCAGCCTCTAGCCTCAGCAGGGCGTAGCGTGCAGCACTAAGGGACAGTCCTCTGATTCCATCGCCCCACTCCTTCTCTGCTCTGTTTATTTGTATGCAGAAGAAACAGCAAACCTCAGAGAATCAACTTTGAGTAAATGTCCCCAACGGGCAAACAGAAAAATCAAAACACATTCAAAATAATAAAACGTGAAACTTCACACATACCCCTGGTACTCAATGTACTTGTAGATCATCCCAGCGATGCCTATGGCCACAATGGCGTAGTACCAGGACGAGATGAACATTAGACCTAGGCACATACTCATGCCAATGAAGGAGAGAGCCCTGTGGGTTCACACAAGGTCAGACATTAGTTAAGCAAAAAAGTAACATGTAAAGTAAGCATTGTAGTAGTATTAAAAGTAACCTTGCACCAGTACTCACCAGTGATAGTATTTAAACCTTGGCCTCCAGTTTGGTGTACGCAAGAGAGTCTGAACGGCACAGGCCAAGTTAACAAACAGGTAGCACATCAAGAAGAACCTACAGTGAACAATAATAATACAATTAAATCATCATCAACAACAACAACAAGATCACAATAATACCAATACCTGTGTTAGGTATTCTATACAAATATTGCATAATCTTTTTGAATAACTAAACATTCTTAATCAGGGGTGCCCAATACATTGATCGGAATTTACCAGTAATTAGTAGCAAAAGATATGTGAATATAAAGTATGCTCAGTTTATAATAGTAAATATGAGGCAATGTCTCTGTCATTGGTGTGGAACCCCAGGGTTCACCTCCTGGGCAAGTTCGAATCCCGGTTAGGGCGGTTAATACCTTCCAGTGGACTCACCACCCGCAGGAAGGTTT
>NC_024311.1:9549423-9550843 GCF_000523025.1 Cynoglossus semilaevis | reverse complement strand
ATGGATGGATGGATGGATGGATGGATGGATGGATGGATATATATATATATATATATATATGCATTTAATGTAAGTAGATGACTGAACTCTGGTCACGTGCACATGCAAGTGATCTTACATGGAAAGAATGGGAGCCACCATATCCAATGATGCTATAAGGATCCCCAGCTCTGCTATAAAACCAGTCAGTAGCAGCGCCCATGTGGGCTCCCCGTTAGCTTTCCCATGTCCGAACACCTGAAAAAAATGGTTCAGAACCTTTACATACAGAAATGCAATTTTTTTTACGTCATATGCAAATTAGGTTGCAAATGTCAAATGCAAATAGGATTCCAAAAAAAAAACATGTAGATATGTATGTAAATAATGACATATTGTATTGGCCCCACCCTGAGGAAAGGAATGATGTTGTCCTTGGCAATAGCCTGTAGGAGTCGCGGCGCTCCAGTGAGTGACTGCAGGCCTGCACCAACAGTGGAGAAGAAGGAGCCGATGACAATAACCCACGGCGACGGCCATGACAGAGTCCCTACCACCAGGTTTTTTTTGACTGCGTCCCCAAACCTGCAAGTGTTCATTTTCTTTAAACGGTGTGATTCATAAAAAAGATTATAATTTGTGAAGAAAGGGACAAATGAACTCACTTGTCTCTGAGAACTACGCCCTCAATACAAGACCCAAACAGCACAACAGAACTAAAGTCTGAAGGAAATCCATTAAAGAAATCTAACAACAAAAGTGATTCAATGTCATTCCCCTTTAACTTCATAGTTTTACTCAGAAATCCAAATGAAGGATACAAACAAGAGAAGTAGTGGTGATGGCTAAAATGGTTCCCACAGGGATGGACCTCTGAGCATCCCTCAGGTCACCAGATCTGTTGGAGCCTGCCATGATACCTGGGAGAAAACAGAGATATACTGTGTATCAACCCATGTGTTTGTTCTGCCCTTTGCTTCCTATTTTGTTGTATCTGCTCATCAACCGTACTTTGAGTTTTAAACTTGCAGGCATTTTAATAGAACTTACCATGGCTTAAATTGCTCTCTTTAAACAAATTACTAAAACATTACTTTGTGACTCCCAGAGAATGATCATAAATGCAGTAGTTACTGTAGGTGCCTGGTTTCTGATGGTGTTATGTACCTGTGGCAGATGGGAAGAAGATGCCCACCAGGAGTGTGAATGATGTGGCGATGTCTGCTGACACGTACATGCCAAAGTTCTCCATGGTGCCGTGGACATCCACAGATGGTAAACCACCTTTTTGGAGGATCTCTCCTTTGTGCAGATAGTTTCCCCACATGTTGTCTAACGAGGAGTGAGTAAAAGACCGATTACTGGTGTGGTTTAACATTTCTTTGTTGTTTCTAAGTTTTCATTTTGTTTAACACTACCTCTGATAATCCCACTGCCCAAT
>NC_024311.1:9492067-9549374 GCF_000523025.1 Cynoglossus semilaevis | reverse complement strand
AGTATTCATCACACTGAGCACTGCTCACGTTGTCCCGGACGCAGAACCGGTGCCACAGCTGACTGGGAACAGTGACGTTTCCTTCTAAGACCGTCTTAGCACAAACATCGAATCGATCTCGAACCAAGGTCCTGTTTCCCAACATGCAGATCCTACAGTAACGACGGAAGGGAGTTTATAAACATTTTGGACATCAGCACCACATCGCTATCATCATATTTAAGGATATGCACAAAAACATGTACCAAACCAGAAACAGCCCTGATCATAATACATCAACAAAACAAAACAAAGACACCGTCCACATTACTGATGACTTACGGGAATTCTGGAGGATGAGTCATGGACTTAATTGCCCCAGCATAAATGGAGATAATGGAGATAATGACACAGGCCAGGAAAAGCGAGGCCAGCTTGTTGACATACTTGACTCCCACGAAAACGACCACAGCCATCAGTGTGAGGCAGATGGTACCATACACTCGCATGTTGTTCAGCAAAGCACTGTCAGACCCCAGGGGATCTGTGGCATGAAAGATGGCCGCCTGGGGCACCAGATATTTCTGAAATAAAAAAATGAAAAAAAAGAAAAAATGACAGAAACATTTATATAGGCCACACACACACGGACACATAATGTATATTGTCCAAATGTGACCTCGGGATATTGGAGGATAATATATGAATAAACTGACCAGGAAGATTTCAATGGCACCCAGTATGTACATGGCAGATGCAAAGGTGGTTCCCAGATAGAAGCACAGTCCCACGGCTCCTCCAAACTCTGGGCCGAGAGAGCGTGAGATCATGAAGTATGCACCACCAGCTGTAACAGGGAAACACACCGGACCGTAACAAACCAAAGGACAATAAACACCAGCCAGCTTTACAGCTCTTAGTGCACACAAAGAATTTTATCATAGGTTTCTGCTGCACTAATGTGGAACAATCTGTAATTGCAGCTATTATTTGGTTGGGTTTTTTTAGAACATATTTACTTTGCTTTGAACACTAAATGAAGACACAGATCAGTGCAGAGTAGAATCACAAAATAGGGAAAACCAATAATTATGTTAAGTAAAAGAATGAAGTAAAGAAATAATCACCTGGGACAACACCATTAGTAGCAATGGCACTCATCGATATGGCAGTGAGCATAGTCTGCAAGGTGGGGAAAAAATAAATATTATAAATGTTAAAAATGCATTTACAACACTTGATTAGTATGCAATTTATTTTAGAAATAATCAGAGATAATATTCTAAATATGTTGTTGTGTTAAGGACATTTTTCCATAAGTGGCCACATCATTTATACGATTATAGTTTTTATTTCAACGTCTGCCCTGGAGTCACTTCTTGGATGAATTTAGTGAGTATCGAAAACCTAATCTGTCAGGAATGCAGGAGGTTGCAGTCTCTATTATTACAGTTTTATGAGTTTCTATGCAAGTCCTAATGATGTTTGCGTGATTATATGTAATTGATTATTAGTTGCACTTTGGCACACAAAAGAAATCCTGCAAGAATCAACTGATCCAGCAACAGTGTTGCACTGTCTTGTTTTTAGTCTATAAACATGTTTGCACAATGTCATTGTCTGTTGTTTCTGCTGCTACAACATTAGTCAAGTAAATAATTCTCACAGTATATTTCTTGCTTTTTAAATTCATATCTAAATTCAAAATCTACTAGCAGGACCCTTTAGGTATTATGTCTTTCTACTATTTATTTACTGTCTACTATTTTACTGATACATGGGACTGCTAGCATGAAACTGAACTTCTAGCAAAATGTCCTAGTGCTATAAGTTACATGTGTGATAATGAAAATAATTTGTTTCATTATTTTTATCTTTAGTTTTAGATTCCTGCTTACAAAGATAAAATTGTAATTATCCACACATTGGACTTTTTCTTATTACGTGTGTGTTTGTGTGTATGTAACTTACACAAGAGCAACACATGAGAACAATCAGCAGGGACTGCATGATGCCGGCCATTCCAACAATCCACGTCAGTCTGAGGAAGAGAATGACGCCAAAAATGTTCTGGAGACATGGAAGGTAGACTCCCATCAGAGTGCCCATGTTGGGAGACTAATAGGAACACAGAGGGTGAGGGGAAAAAGGGGAGAGCAGAGACAGGGCAGAATATTGAGTATGACATGTGTGGAAACAAGTGCATCGATCACTGTCATTGATTGATGTACTTTTTAAAGGTCATTGGATCATATCGTTAGCTCTTTGCACGTCTTTGCATCCAGGTCTCTAATAGGCACAGTGTGACTGCACACCGCACAACGGCAGAAGCAATCTATCACCAAGTCTTAATACTAAACTTTAACTTGGCAGTGAACGTGCCCGAGGTGGAGGACACTGTAACTTCGTCTAAGTTCCTTTTCAAACAGGGCTTCATTGTGGTTCCAAGACTCCTGACCTTGGGCGTCTTTCTGTGTGTGGCCTCAGTGTTCTCCTCCTCCTCGTGCTCCTTGGCTCCCTGGGTGATGTTTGTGTAGTTGACCAGGCGGCTGAGAAAAGAGGACACCTTAGGTCTGATGTCCAGCTCTTCCTACAAAAAATGAAGGAAAGGGAGAAAAAGAGGAGAACAAAAAAAGTTACAATTTTGCATGTAAATAAGGAGCTTCAAAGGAAAACTGAAGAAAAAAAAAATGTGTCAGACCTCAAACAATGCCAGGTTTCTGTCATAGTAGTCGCTCCTTTTGGCAGATGCATCGCCACTGGTGAGAAATGGACTGTCCTCTTTGTGATTTCCATGTCCTGTTGAAGACATGGACAAAAGGAGTTCTTTTGAGAACATTGAAAAAGCTTTTCTAAAACTATATATATATATATACATATATGTGATTTTTTTATCATACTATTAATAAGTTTACGCTGCATTGATTCCCTGAAGAAATTGAAAGAGATTAACTGCTATACTTGAACTTTGATGTGATCTATCTCGATCAGACAGAATAAAACAGAGATGAGAGTGTGACCAGGCTCACACACACTCAGTCAATTATCCACCGATGCATTCACACTTTAGTAATACCACCGCAAAGACCAAATTATGCTGCAACACATAAGCACACTGTAACGTACAAAAGTAAAAATAAATAAATCAGATTCAGGCTGTTGTTTTCTATTCTTCACTCACCTGCCCTCTGTGTCTCTCTGCTGTGGCTATAGCTGTGCATAACTAGGTGCTGACAACAGAGCACTGTGAGCTCTAACATGGGGAGATGTCGATTACTCTCCAGGACACCCTGTCACCCAGGGTCAACATTCATTTAGAAGCCTGATCTAATATATGGTGCATAGCAAAAGGGTGGAGAACAGGAGCGTGCAGGACACACACACACACATTTCTTGCTAATATATCGTGTATATATATATATGTATGTATGTGTGTGTGTGTATATATATATATAATATATATATATAAATAAACTGCAATAAACACCAACATTATACTTGGGCAGCGGGAGGTCAGTCATGTCTGAAGCAACACTGCCCCCTAGTGTCATTTTCGTGTTGGTGAACTGGACTACTTGCCAGTAGTAATACAAGAGATTTCTTTGTTATTTAGTTTTTAACACGAATAAATATGAAATATTTCAGTTTTTCAATAATTAAAGTAATGTTTAAGCTACAACTTTGCTTCAGAATTGAAAACATATCTGATGATTGATGGTCCATTGTTTTTATGTTATGTTGGAGCTCCTGCTGATAAACTTCACACTAAATACGATATAACCAAATTTAAATTAAATATTAAATGGTTTTCCTGCTGTGGCTAAAAAGAGGTTCTGGGGTTTGACGACGACATGCACCGACACGTCGCCTCTAACTGCCACAGGGACTTGGACAGAACCAGTTCCATTTTACTCTCTGAAATAACAATTCATTTGCAGTATTTGGCTTGGGCACAAGACCAACAGCATTTTGCGAATGTACGTTCAATACAAACAGTATACATGTGACATAAGGTTTGTCCACGTACATAAACTACACCATTCCAAAGTGTATAACAACCGTGTTTTATCAGAGAAGTTTATCTTAAATTATTCACAACTTACAATATTGACTCTCCTCTGAGGCTATGAAGCAGCAACGTAATCGCGTTTAATTCAAAACCTTAAGGCAAACTTTTTCTTCTGTTATTGCAAAGACAGATGGCGAACTATGAAATGTAATACTGCCACCTACTGCCACAAATGTTGTACTTAAGAATAGCGGTTTCCTATATAAAAGAGAAATTGACAAACAAACCTAAACACAATAAATACGTATCCAGGGGAAGTCGTAACAGAAGCGCTGTGCCTTAACAATCAATATGGACAGGTCTAACTAGACTGTGAGATATTCAGTCAAATTATTTCTAAGCCAATAATCCTTGTGAGACTTCAAATTAGCAGCCTTTACTTTTCAAGCAGATTACCTTAAAAGTAAATAAACACTTGGGTTTTCAGAAATCCTCTTTGCTAAACTATCCTCTAAACAAACAAGTAAGACTCAATGCTGAGTTGAAATTTTATTTATTTATTTCATTTTATTTTTGGATGAGCAAACACTTCTCTGTGCAGATATTCTGAGCTGGAATGTTCTAGAAAAAGCAGTGTGTGTTTTTGGTTTGTGCACTGGGTGTTACTAAGGATATATTGGGGCATGTTAACATTAATTCTGTCCAAAAAAGACAGAAAAAGAGATGAATATTTTCAGCAGTGTCTGCTTGTGTAAGGAAAGAGAACCAGATACGGAGCATCTGCACGTTTGCTTCTCTTTACATTTCTTTCTTCATAGCCTGTAGCTAGTAGTGCCTTAATTCTTCACAGCAATAACCCAGTGTCAGCTGTAATGGTTGTCTCTCATGCAGGGAGGCATCTGAACAGAACAGGACCTGCTGAGCCGTGCAGCAAAACAGATTAACTTTGATGCGTGCTAATGATGAGAAAAGGACGGTGGCTCAGTCTGTTGACCTCAGGGGGTAAAGGCGGGCGGGAAGAGGTGATCGTAACACAGACATCAAAAGGACACCAAAATGAACTGAATGGAGTGTCAGCTGGTGTAAAACTGATGAGTGAACACACCCTGAGAGCAATCTGCAGAGAACTGACAGTATATCTGCAGTGATTTTACAAAAGTAAAACTGTAAAGGAGAGCAAAACTCACAAGTGTGTGCAGACACTTACTGCTTATCTATTGACTGCAAGTCAATAAAAACAACCAAACAAGGCTGTATTAAAGTGGACACAAAACTAAATAGAAATGTGAGGCCATTCTTCCCTATAATAAAGCACTACAGCACCGCAGGATGACCTCAGGCAAATCCATAAAAATACAGCGAATGGAAGTAAAAGGTTTTTATATTTCTGTTGTAAAATAAAATCACTACAGTACGTCCCAAATATTGTATTTTATTCCTGAAATATACCTGTTTAAGATAGAGGACACAAGTCAAAGTCTCTTTAATGGGCGTAGCATCTGGACTTTACAACGAAGTCACATTTTCATTCAAACCTGTTGATCAAATGACATCTTAGTCAAGTCCTGCCCATGGTCATAATGTGTGCACACTTTACAATACATTATTTACCAACGTGGTGCCCGGGGTCACATGGTAGCCCCCATGGACTACCCAAGGTGCCTGCAGGCTAAAACTAGTTAATCAAAAAATGTACTGTTACTGTTCTTTTTTAACCAGTTACACCTGCAATCATATTCAAATGGGTTGAATGACGATGGTAAGAGTTTCTACTATTGTGTGTCCCAGAACTGATTATTCTTACATTGTTTGTGAAGTCAAACGAGTAGCTCTCTGTATTACTGAGTGCCCTTGGAGTAGCTCTGAGTTTCAAAAAGGTCGGTGACCCCTGCTCTAATACTTTCCACAGCAGATCCCTGTGTGTAAAGTAAATGAGAGGAACATGGTATTTATGGGAACATCTACAAAGTCAACAGTGTTCTGGCCTGTGCTGAACAGAGCTGAGTTCACAGCCTCAAACAGACTGTGCACTGTGTCACTTCCTCCGTGCTGCAGACGTCACACTGTAGCATGTACCATACCAACAGAGGTACCACTCCCATGATGCACTTCAGGCCAGTGTCACTGCTTTTCGAACAGCGCTATTTTCCCATTTGAAAACAGTGTTTTAAACTTTCCAAGGATCTCTCTAAATGGTTCTCAGCCATCTGCCCTCTGCTCCTGTCATCGTTTGTCACTCTTACATCCTCTTCTCCTGCTCTTTCTCACACTGTCCAGCCTATACCCATGGTTGCAGCTGTCTTTTAACTTTTATGGTTTTTTGCTGTAGCTCTCTAGCTTTAGGACAGAAAAAGAAAAAGAAAACACCCAGAGGTTATTTTAGGACATCTGTTTTTCTTCTTCAATCTTTAAAACCTTTTACAGGGACATGGTGCAAAGTTCAGCTCGGACACTGACACCACTTCTTATCAGAAGATGTTTTGTGAGCTATGGATGTCAACCAGCACTAAATGTTTACATATTTGTGTGCTGCAGACATAAACCAGGTCATCATGTGCTTAAATTCCTATTTTTAACTATTTATAAATCAGTTCAGTTGAGCCTCATGACTTAGTCAAGCCTATATTGTCATTTCTTCAGTGGGATGGTATCTACACAGACCAGTAAATGTTCTTTTACTGCTTTACAGTACAGGATCGAACTCAGAAACAGCCTGGATAATGATTCAGCTCTAAACTACAGCCTTTTCTGAAATGATTGGACCAGCTGGTTGTCGGAGACTCCATAGAAAAAACAAATGAATGGCCAGTCGGAGTGTGTGTGTGTGTGTGTGATTGTAGTGCCTGGTTTGGCGTGGGTGGTTCCTTTAAAGCTCCTGTCTATACAAGTCTTTTATTAAACTAAAATAACCCTCCATCCCTGCCCAGACAACTCACTGCTGCCCTCACTTAAAAAACTCTGTGGCACACTCCCTTGTTTTTTTTACTTTATTCTGACTTTCTCCTTCTCACTTTTTCAACCCTCCCTTTTCATGATACAGTGGAAAAAACAGGGAATAAGACTGGAAAACAAGCAGAGGCAGAGGAATAAGGGTGGGAAAAAACTGTGCTCCTGTGTTGTGGAGTGGCAAACTGTGAAAGGAAAACCTCAGCTGGGACAAAGAGCAGTCCATCTTTTGTGTCACAAAACACTTGAGGCCTTTGACATGTAGGTGGTACCCCTACTACCCACCGTGTCCCACCCACGTCTGTCTTTTAAAAACCGTTTCCCTACTTTTTAGTGTTTTTTCCACTTATTCAACAGTTAGTTTTCAAAGGTTTTCCACGGATGGAAGACGACAGGAACACATTAACAACTGTATCGTACGTGAGCTGTCATAAAAAGGTCTTGTCTACAGACGGTAAGGTTTCCACTTTGGCCCTCAGGGATCGTCATGGTAACCTTACAACCAGCTGTTCAAATAGGAGAGTTTCGCAACATTTTTACAACTTAAGAAACTTAAGAAAACAACTGAAGAATCCTTCTGCTCGTTCAGAGAAAACAACTGAAGAATCCTTCTGCTCCCATGTTGAGGAGTAGGACTTACCAGTGGAGCTGACAGTGTCTTGGTGATCATGGTTTTCCTGCCCACCGTCCCTGTAATCCACCCAGTTAATGCCCTCCAGACTGTCATAACTGGCCTCAGCTCGGTCCTTCACTGGAACCACTGTGAAGTGAGGCATGTTTTCATCCCTTTCTTCTGCGTCTCCAGCTCAGACTCCACATAGCAAGCTTAGCTGTTAGCCAGCCTCATCTCCCACTAATGGCAACTACATTCCACTACACTGCACTCACTTCCTCTGGAGGGTATTATCATATTCCCCACCCACAGCCCGGCCCCTCCTGGGCTTTTTTTGTGAGCAGAATGGGACATGGATGTCTCTGGGAAAAACTCACACACACACACACACACAGTGAGGAGGAGTGACCTGTGGGGCAGAGTTTAGTTCTCTCATCCCTGAGTCTTGCAGAGTCAATGAAAAGACCAGAGAATCCAGAGACCCCCCTCTGAACCCTTCCCCCCGTTCTTTCTGCTGCTTATATCGGACTGACAGCTGACAGAGAGAAGACCTCAACTGTTCAAGGTTCACTCACACACACACCCACACACACACACAGTGAGGAGGAGTGACCTGCGGGGCAGAGCTTAGACTTGTCATTCCTGAGTCATGCAGAGTCAATGAAAAGACCAGAGAACCCAGAGACCCCCCTCTGAACCCTTCCCCCCGTTCTTTCTGCTGCTTATATCGGACTGACAGCTGACAGAGAGAAGACCTCAACTGTTCAAGGTTCACTCACACACACACCCACACACACACACAGTGAGGAGGAGTGACCTGTGGGGCAGAGCTTAGACTTGTCATTCCTGAGTCATGCAGAGTCAATGAAAAGACCAGAGAACCCAGAGACCCCCCTCTGAACCCTTCCCCCCGTTCTTTCTGCTGCTTATATCGGACTGACAGCTGACAGAGAGAAGACCTCAACTGTTCAAGGTTCACTCACACACACACCCACACACACACACAGTCCTCTGTGTATTCACACAGCAACGTGGCAGTTTGGGGGGAAAATAAACTCCATTAGTCACAGAGAGGGAGGGGTGACAGCATGACAGCGTTTCTCCAATAATCGACCTGCAGTTTGACTCTCAAAAAGTCACAACCCACTATTTTTAACCACTTAAATGCTACTGTGAAAAAAAAGAACTGCACCTTGCTCATCACCTGATATAACGTATACTCATCAGGATATTAGGGAAAATATTAGTGCTTGAAATCTGCTAATATTTATCTGCAACAAAAGAGTAAAATTATTGGTAGAAAATAAGTAGAATATTTATTTACAAGGAGAATGTTAGCAGCTGTTGTTGGACATAAACACAAGAGCTAACAACTAATAGGCTAAGTGATAAATATCTGAAGTAAAAGTGTCATCGACAGCAGGAGTGGTCGCTCAATGTGACTCAACACTTTGCGGTGAAATGTGTGAAAAGTGCAGCGTTATCTCCTGTTCTGATCTGTCACTATTAAAGATGAGCTGCTCGATATAAAGAACGGAGGAGAATACATAATGCTGCCGTTGTTTAGACGCTAAAGGCTGTTGCTGTAGAAAAAATAAGAATAACACATTGAAGACATTTATTTGAAAGTGTCCTGAATTTAGGAAATGTACATGTCACAGCAGTATTTTATTCTGCCTAATACCTGATCACCTGATTTTGAGTTAAGACGACATTGACATGTTTTTTTTGCTATAGGCAAGGAAGAAGAATATTTCTTGTGATGTGTAAAAATTGAATAACCTTACTATCTAACCAATCGACTTGTTATACTGATCGGCTGAATTAATCATCATCAGGCTAATTTGGTCCATTGCAGGGAGCCACCTGTTGTAAGAGGAACCACAGGTTGTAGACCCCTTGGCACTTTGACAAGACAGGCGATGAATAAAAAAGCACAAATGTTTGTCAGTTTGTGATTATGAAACACCAAACATGAGCTCTGTATTTTTGGAAATCTCTCTCTTGATGTTTTCTTAATCAATACTTTCCCCCTTTTTAAGGTCTCTTCCTTCTCGCTCTCCTCAAACACCAATTTGAAGACATTATTTTGTACAATATGGCTGATTTCCACTAGATGGCAGTCTTTGAGTACTGTAAAAAATTCAAAGCCATTTCGCGCTGTCTGCATGCAGACAAGTTAAAAAATAAAGGAGTCCCGAGATTTAGCACAATGCACATCTCGGTTAGAAGACAACCTGAAAAAGCTGAAGATGTGATGTTTAAATGTTATGCATCGTATATTATTTTTTATTATACAATTTTATACAAGAAACGTTAGTATTCCAGGAAAAACAAACATTTGGTTAACACTGACTGTATGTAACATTTTAATCCATTTCAGTACTTACATATTTTTTTTAAAGGTCTTTTGTGACTGTTTCCATTGACGACCGTCCTTTCCCACGGTCATCGGGTCTTACTTACCAAGTTTCAAGAGAAAGAGGATAATTTTAAAGACTATTGTCTAAAAACCAGGGCTTTTTTGTGTATTTTGAATAATTGGTACTTAGCTGCTTGGATAGATGTAATTGCTTGTGAAAGCTAAGCACCCTCTTGTCTCTCTGCGGGTGACATTGATTAGGATTTTCTAATACGGTGCCTCGGGGGACTTCAGTTGATCCAATTACCTTTCGTTGCAATCATTTGCCTGACCCGGCCTCGGGGGCTCGTCCACTCGGTCTCTATCTGCATCTGTGGAAAATGTGAATGCCACACAGTTCGGCCGCTGTGGTTTTTCATGTTTGTTTGGTGTTCATGCAAAGGCTGCTCATGGAATAGATCTTCTCAGAAACTGCTTCTCTGTTTTTGCACGGCTGAAGACAGAAAATATGAGTTGTTGTTGCTTCACTACCATTTATAGAGAATTATAAAGAATATAAATCAGGAAAAAGAAGAAAAAGAAAAACACAGTTACTCATTATCTGTTTCAAATATATTATAAACACAATTCAGTTCAGTCAGTAATCGTCTCTGCCTTTATTTTATGGGTTGGGAAACATGAGCGGGACAATAAGCCCAGAGCAGAGTTTTCATATTGTTTTAAAAAAGACATAAAATAACCACATTATACTGCACATTAAACCAGGGTCAACTCTGAAGTGGATATTTGAACATAATAATAATAATCCTGTCCAGATCGTGGACTGCTTAGGAAAGACTTGACAACAGTACAGTACCTCAGTCAAACCCGGATTAGAACCAGAGACCTTAAACCATTTTTCCCATTCCCATGTAGTTGTTTCTAGACACAGCACTTCCTTCCTGGAGCTGGCCAAACAACATGCCCCAGAATTTATGCTCACAGACAGAAGTGTCATATTTTGAGTCCCTGAGAACTCACCAGTGACATGTTGTGACAACGTATTATTCCAAGCTCGGCTGTTTGCTGCCACAAAAATGTTCAATCTGCCAAGAGCTGGCATGCCCCCCCCCCAACTGACTGTATGATTTCAGGAACTCACTGTAGTCAGCTGCTGTTGTATTGAGCTCAGATGGTCTTCATGAGCCGAGGCTGAAGTTAGAAATTAATATCATTATTAAGAAAAAACAACGTTCAACTTTTCCCTTCATCAGGGTCAAGAACAACAGTAGTTGTCATGGTGATGTGGCAGAGGTTTGACACTTGATGGCCTCTCGGACACAAACCAACCTGTGATTTACTGCATGACCCGGCCCTTATTCTAATCCTAATCTTAACGCCAAACTAAATCACAGTCTTCAAACTGTCCTCTTCTTCTAGTGAGGACATGAAAAAAGTCCCCACAAGTATAGCTACACCTCGACCATACATACACACACACAAATGCAGAAACCGTTCCCCTCACAGGAAATCTTCTGCTGTAGGATGATAACATCAGGACCATGCTCCTTCTGTGACAGAAAGCAGACAAAGAACCAGCTCAAACAAGATTAGAAATGAGAGGTTGGAGGAGATACAGAGATAGGGTGGAGGTAAAAGGAGAAAAGTGGGAAAAAGCAGAGCTTTGACAGTTAAAGGCAGGGTTCACATTTCTTTTAGTTCTTTTCTTTTTTTTTAACAGCCATACCAACATCAACTCTACTTCAAATAGCCTTTCAAATCTAAAGTGAGGATTAGCCCACTCTAACTGACAGAGGGTCTCTTCAACGTGCTGTTACCCCTTCATGGCTAAACAAGCAGCTGAGATGTACCAAGAACACACTCTTTTAATACGTGTGCCTTATTTCTTATAAGGGAAACTAGAAGCTCCACCGTCTACTGTACCTGTGTGAGAATCCACCGTTGACTTTACTGCTACAACTCACAACCTGAAAGTGAAGCTAACTTAGCACAGAGTTGATGGAACAGATGTTATACTGCGTTGTCACCTGTAACCACACGGGGGAGACAATCTGAGTACAACTGTGATTAGTACTGATGAATTCACAAACCTAACTTACTGGCCAACATTCTGGCCCCAACATATATGGTGGGACTGCAGTTTGTTGCCCGGCAGCCGTTCCCCTCTGGCTGCTCAACCGTTGCCATGGTTACATAAAGCCGTCCTTAGGTCTCACACCCATGGAAGAGGCTGGGGCAGCCTGCAGTGGCCTGACAGCATTTAAAGCCAAAGGTACAGGAAGAGGAGTGTCAAACGGGTGTGTGAAGAACCCTGCTGTCCTCACTCCTTGGGTTTGTTCGACCAAACTCTGTTACTGATGTCTGGTTTATTAAAATGATAGCTAACAAATGTCCCAGCTGATATTATATTTGAAGAGACAGATGTTGACGCTGGCTGTGATGTGTGTGTTTATATTGGTTGAACAAACACAAGCAGACCCCGTGTTGTTGAGTGTGATATGCATCAAGCATCACAAGGGCAGACAGTACAGATAATCTTTACTGTGAAACTGGGAGGGGAGAAAACTACAGTAAACATACAAATGAACTTGTTTTGAGCAAAGTCAAAGGTTCTGGTTGTGAACATTAAAACATTCTTATCAGTGGCCTGCTCTGTAATTGTTACCAACTGGGTCTGTAAACAGTTATAGAGAAGATGAGATAATGAGATGACAGAATTGTTTACCGTTGTGTGCTGGCTCGTCAAAGTACGGCAGCTTAAGACGATGTGAAGCACTGCGTGTGTTTTTAAACGTGAACCATACTGTGTTCTTTCTGCATGGATTAACAGTGTATCTGAGTTTGTGGTGAGTTTAACACAAAAGTGATGGATGGAATTTGTTTCAACTTCAGAATCACAATTTCTCAAAGTTCTAAGATGGTGGTCCAGTATGATATGATGAAACAAACGTATCTTAATGCTGTACTGAGTCTCACTGTCTCACTGTTGTCTCTACATTACAGGACTGTGTCTGTTATAACTTTGTTAAACCTTTGTTAGCCTGTATAAAACTGTTATAAAATCGAACAGTTTTTTTGCCAAGTTAATTAACCACATACTTGACAGCTCAACAGTTTGTTGCATTTGGGGCTTCACTAAAAGAACAGGTGACACCTTAGTTCTGTATGTTTGATTTCTTGGACACAGCCTGTGTAGCACAAACTAAAACACACACATTTGCTGTTATTGTTGTAGCTCTTACTGTCTTATCTGGTTCACCAACAAGACAACTGAGTGATACTCTGGGGGACTGGTATCTGACAGGGCAGGAAGTGACCAGTGAACACATCAGTAATATTAAGGAAAATACAGGAAGTGTTGCCAAAAATAATTCCAAAATCAGCTACTCAATCTGTAGATTCCTGCATATGGGGGAAAAAAAGAAGAGATTTCAAGGTTTTCTTTACATTTTTGCCCAAAGAATACTCAGGCTCACTAACATGGATTATAATCTGACAATTTAAATATGAGCATAAACCCTGTTTTAGGTAGAAAGTAGCTAACTAGCTAGATCGTTATTAATCGGGAGTTTAAGGAAGTTAAGGAAGTCTCAAGATGTGATTATTGCAATCACAGTTTTCCACAGTGTCCAATGAGAAGCACTCTATAGTGGGCCAGTTTAAGTTTTATTTTTAGTGGCTAAACAATTTCTTTGCAGATTTGACTCTTTTTGTTGCATTAGAGTACAACTGGTAGAGAAGAAGAGAAAGAAGGAAAAACACGAGAACAGTTAGAACCTGCTGGAATTGTTCTGCTCTGTTCTTTGGCCTTGTGTTCTTTTGTGATCGCAGTTGTCTTCAAAGCAGCAGAGCAATTACCACAACATCTAGTTCTACCTGACAAAAGGGTTTGGCCTGTTTGGATTTAGACTTAAGGAAAACTTATTGGTTTGGTTTGGATTTAGACTTAAGGAAAACTTACATTGCCAAGTGATAGCCACAGTGTTAGCAGCAGATATGGAAACAATTTTATAATTCATACAATAAATTCATACATTGATCACACAAATTAACATTATGCCATTGGTAGAGTCTTTTGATTTAGACTGAACTGTACAACACTGAAAGAGCCATAAATAGTTGTGCCTTGGGGCGAGACAGGAGCCAAAGGCTAATCTCCCAGCTACCAAAATAAAGTCTGTCAAACGAAACGCACTGATGAGCAGCAAACAGACAGAAGAACAGACAGATGATCCTGAGCAGAGAAAAACAACTTCACTTCTCACAAACCAAAACTGGAATTTCCTTCCCAACAGATCCACAGCACCAGCACCACACCCAGTGTGGGAAGACTGGGCTTTTATGCACCAGGAGGTGACAATCAGTGAGATGAGCTGCAGGTGAGTGAACACAGCTGTGCTAAAGGAACCTCAAACTCACCACCAAAGAGGGGAACAAAGAAGGTGACAAAAAGAGTTTAACACTCAACATTTCTTAATTTACAACTAAACAACTGAGAAGCCTTGATATTAAACATTTAACTGTAAGTTTGTTGTAGATTTACAAGATGTGACTCATGATGCACATACATAAACTGATGGACAGTGTCAAAAAGTAGAGAGCAGCTGTCAGTTACACTCATGTCTGACCTGACGTGGTCTTCATGGAAGAGAAGAGACGAAACCTCAAACCTCTGACACTGGAACAGCCAAGCGAAACCACAGTATGCACAGAAACCTAGTCAATGGATGAAGAAAACCGGCAGCAGGTTTCCTGAGGGAATTCCCTCACTTTCACCAAGTTTAGTCCAGTAAACATACTTTTCTTTATGTAATCTTTCTTTGGAGGTCAACATTTGTCCATTATGTTTAAACGCCGGTTATTTTTCAAGTCAGCGTGATAAGAGTGGCGCCTTGCACTAACTGAGCATTGTTGCCATTGTTATTGTTCAATTCGATAGTAAGGGTAAGTTAGGGCGTGTATGGATTTTTAAGTGAAGTTACGTAAGAGGCAGAAAAATATTTAATTATGTCTAATTTCATCCACCCATCTTCATCCTCTTATCCGTTACCGGGTCGCGGGGGCAGCAGTCTCTATGACTGCCTGTACCTGCAAGACCTTCACTTATGGTGATCTGATGGCATCTGAGAAAAGCATTTACGTACAGTACCTTCCAAATCTGGCAGCAGGTGATGACGCCACTTGAAGCTCTAATCTGCACAAATCTCTGCTCCCGTCTACGTTCTTCCTTTATCCTCCCTTCATATTTAACATTTTTACACAGTACGTCCAGTACCTCAGACGTGGTTATACTCCTGTCTGCTCCTTGCAACTAAAACCAGACTGATGTCCCCGGTCAACCCCTTTAAATGACGTTAAAAAAAAGTGCAGCAAATGGTTTCATCATTTCTGAACTTTTCTTATTACCATCTGTCTCTAGCACTTTTCCAGTCCTGATGACCAGTGGTCAGGTGATCGGTGACCTGGTGCTTTATATTTTAGGTTTTGCTATGTACCTACTGACAGCAGGGTGGCAGTATATAAACTAGATAGTCTGGAATCAATCCCACAACCCTTGGGGTGTAAGCCAAACACTGAGCTACAGCCTCCCCTGATACTTAGAAAAGAAAGTAAAGGATTTTTCTTAACCCTGAAGTTTCCAGCTGTTCCTTGGATAATGTTTTTGGCAAATGCAACAATTGCATTCACATCTGCAGCAGCCTGGTGTGTCACTAATGTATGTGTTTGTGTGTATGTCTGGTAACGGTAAGGTCAGATGAGGGTTAGAGAAAGCACTGCGTGAACAAATACAAGTGTGTTTATGTGTGTGTGCATGTGATAAATGAATACAATCCAGCAGCCTATAATGTTCTCCAGATTATCTTGTAAGTCCGTTTGGGGTAAATAGTGTAGATTTTAATCCCTTGTAGTCCTTCATATATAAACCAGCCTTTTCTGCTGTCATGACTAAAGCCTGTTGTAAATCATAAACTCTCTTTTTCCCGGTGCTGGATTTAAGCCCAGGAACTCTCGCCGCTGAAATGCTTCTCTTCGGTCGCATCATTTGTCCGTACAAAACAACATCCAGGTTTTTTTTATTTTCTGCCCTGACATCAATAGCGTTATATTTCCTCCCTTAAGTGTGTGAGGATTTTTACAGATCAATTTGTGTTTAATAAGCGGCATTTCTTCCTTCAGAAAGTTCTCCCACAGTTCACATGTGTTTTCCCAGTAAGTCGCTCAATGTCCGGGAAAAGGCACAGGCGCGATGGAAGATTTGTTTCTTAAAAAATACGTCTGAATTGACACAGAGATTTTCAAACTTTTTCAATCACAGCAGAAGGGCCATGAAGGTTGTGCGTAGATGAAACTCTTTATTATCATAGTGAGAGTACTTCAGACTTCTTCATACAGAGTTGCTGTTCACGTTCAACAGGACACTGGTATGGTACACAGCTTTTTGTAAACATAGTCCAAGACAGAGCGTATTACTTCTCGTTCATATGTGAAAAAGTAACCTAGGCTTACACCATGGGATATTTAGTCTTTTGTTTTCTTACACATCAAACACACTGTAAAGACTGTGGACACTTACATTTAATATACTTTACATTCACGTTTTGTTATAAACATTTCGATAAATAAATGATTAGATATAACAAAACAATATATCAATATATTTCATATATATATATATATCCCTATATGTTCCACTTATATTTATTTATTTACTCTCTGTGGCTTAGTTCAATATTCTGGTTGGTTTTTTATACTTACTTTAGTCCAATAATATGAAAGAAATAACAGAGGGTGGCGATCGTGCTACTGTGAACTAGAATATCTTTAGATCGATGTTGATATAAGTGAATAAGCTATAAATTTACTACCAAACATGTAGTAAATAAACAGTGCAGAGCCAGAGGTGTCACAGTCACAGCGATCTGAATCATCAACCCTACCTTTCTCTACACAGCACTGAACCAAAAAAAAAGAAAAAGAAAAAAATGCATAAAAATGAAAACCAAAAAAATTCAAAACTGGTAAAATTGGTGGTTTTGGTTAGAATTCTTCAACTTTTTCTCTCTTATTGGCCATGTCAGTCTTGTTTCCTAAAGGGGGGGGGGGGGGGGCAAAAATATAAGCATGATAAATGATAAGTTAAAAACTTTGGTGACCTCTTTAACACTCATGCAACACTCATGCTCACCTGACGAATTACTGGAATAAATAACAGCCTTAGCCATCAACCAACTGTGGTCAAATTTGATTGGTTCCTGAGTCGAACGTTGTTTGATTTTTTTTCTAATTTCCAGTATGGATGCAGAATGTAGTGTCTTTCATGATAAGGCACTCAAACATATAATGCACCAAGACGAGAAAACCCTTTTAACCTTTCTAGGAGGAAATACATATGGCAAAAACCATGAAATGAAATAGAACCAAATGTAAAAGAATATAAAAATCCTGAACATGCCAAGAGCCCCCCCCCCCCATATGACCAAAGTTAGACAATCCTTTAAAAATCAAAACAACAAAAAGAACAAAGTGCTTCTTGGCAACAGGTGGTAACTGGGGCTGCTCCTCAGAGATGTTAGAGTGTTGGACCTGCTCCTGGGGCTGCTCCTGGAGTGTTGGACCTCCTAACAACATGTGACAATGGCCGAGGGAATTCTGGGTATCTTTCATCAGATGGCCATCCAGTGCCTGAGCTGAAATATAGTAGAAAGATATATAATGTCTCTTATGGCGAATTGAAATTAGAAATGGTTAAAGGTAAAGATCTTAATTACATATTTATTTCTGGTCCTACATAAAAAAAAGCAGATGTATTTTTTCATGTTTTTCCGGGCCTTGAGTTTGACACATGTTCTAGACAAAAAAGGTAACAAGTAAGGTGAAATGTTGCCCTTACTTTGAACTGCCGTACATTTCCTTCAGCCACCAAATGATGTTCATGTTCAGGGGTGATACAATAAGCTATCCTCTGTGAAACAGATCATTGTTAACAGTTAGCTCACAGCACATTTCATTTACAAAATCAACCTGCAGTATATCGGTGTGGGACTTAACCAAACATAACTACCGATGAATTTTGGGTGTAATATACTGTTGAGCGGTCATTCAGCCACAGCTGTAGCAGTGCAGGCCATGAATCTTAAAGCCTTCCAATTGCACTAAAGAAGAAAAGGTACCGCAGCATACAATTGCAAACCTGATAAAAATCCAGATTTCTTTTCAATTGAATGAACCTTTTAGCATTCAGTTGACAGTTGTTTTTTCCTGCTCCTATTTTCTGGATTTTGAACTACAGGATTTTTTTTTGTCAATTTGTATTTTTTTTTAAGTGTCAGCTGAAATTTCATTCAGGCAAATGAGGCAACACTTGTGAGCAGGTACAGGCAGTTAGCTTAAGCCCAGATGATTTATTGATGTACTCGAACAATTCAACGGCCCACTTGCTGCAAAATTCATCATAACTGTCGATGCTGCCCTGGAAACATCAGTGAATTGACCTCAGTTGACCTCACAGTGATTAGTGCGGCAGAAATACTGATGGCAGCAGAAATATATCCAGTACATACTAATCTCGCGTGAGCATTTTATTTTATTTATGTGATACTGACCTCTTTGATTGTTCCTGGGATGCTGAGGAATTTGTACAGAGCGTACAAAGGGACACACAGCATGGAGGACATGGCCAGGCCCCAGCCCAGGATGTTTGACCAATAAGGAAAGGTGTAGTCATCGTACTTGAGGCGTGATGCTGTCAGTGTACTGGCTATGACCACGAACTGGAACAGAATAAGAGTGAGAAAGGTATTAGTGAAGTAACATGACTTTGTACAGTTACTGAAGTACTGAAGGGGAGAAAAACAGAGGGCGACAAAAACGTCATCAATCAAATCCTCCTAACCAGAACAGACTCCTTAACAAACCTCCTCTCTAAAATATAAACTGGAATCAGGAGACTGCCTGTGTTCCTTCAGTAATCTAATCGTCCTGTTCTAGATAAAACTCATGATGACACTGTTCTGAACCTTGTCTCATGAAAATGTCATTCGCTGTTACGTCTCATGAGGAGGTCAGTACAACAGGAGAACCCTGTGTTTCTGACCACCAAAGGTTACAGCGCTCTTATATGTCCATGAGAAATACTACCTTTGATAAAGGCCACTCCGTCGCTGACAGAACCTGGCAGGTCTGTGCTGGAGGACAGGCTTACCTGCAGGGTCACATGGGTGGTCTTTCTATTTGTAGGGATTTTTTTTACACTGTAATAAACACAATAAAGTCTGAGATAATGAATATTTTATATCTGCTGCCATTCACATTGCATAATTTATGAATGTATGGATCAAATTGAAATTTTGTGAATAAAGGGGCTAAAAAAGAGGAAAATGTTTTGTCGACTGATGCCTTCATGATGGCAGAGAGAAGCTGAAGCCCAGCCGAGTAGTCACTAAACGTGGGCTGGTTATAACATCACCAGTCCATCAAAAGACCACATATAGGACTCACTCATTCAGAATGTCCAAGGAACCAGGACTCCAAACGAAAAGACAAAAGAAACAACTGTGTTAATTTAGAGGAAACTGGATCCAAGGTTTTGTCAAAATGCTTAAAAATATTTTCTTGGCCTAATCTGGCCCAATAGGAATCTTCTTTTAAGAAATGACATACCAGATTATATTTGATGCTTACGTTAAGTGTTCAAGAATGTCACTTACGCTCTGGTGTCGCTAACAGCGCATCCAGGAACAATAGCATTTTATTCCTTTAGTCCGTCTGTGTGAACTATGTTACACAGCAGTCTTCATCAATCATCAATACATCACTGTTTGACAACAGCCATTTGTATTGAAGGAAACATGTGACTGCCTACGCCACCACTACGAACAGCAGGCCCAGCCATGTGCTTCCTCCGATGCACATTGAGCCACGAGGAGGTTATTTCACAAGCCACTGAGAAAGTTGCCAGAAGGTGGAGGAGGTTCCATCTATCCTTCCGTCCTTCCATCCATCCATCCATGCATCCATCCTCTCTGTCCCATTCTCCCTCTGGGACCAGGCCAGAAGCACTGGCACCGTTGATTGAATGAGTTGTGCAATAAAAGCCGTTTTCTGTGGTTAACGCCTCGAACTGTTACATTCATTTACTTTAGTTATTGATTCTCAGTGGAATGGGATTAGGACTCTGACTCTGGCCTTGAAACTTTTGTGAGCTGTGACCGAAAAAGTTGCAGGTATTATTGTTATGCTGTTGTGTGGTCCATGGGAAACACCCATGGTTAAGTTTAATGGATTCTTTTAAAAATCATATGAACCAAAATAATATGTTACATATATTATATTATGTAATATGTTATATATATATATATAGGTGTGTTATTATTTTATACATTTTATGACAAGCTGCATTTGGATATTTCTGCACTCACAGTGTGTAAACTCAGAACATGTTTTTGCAGATATACAGTATGAAATTTTCTCACCAAAAGAAACGCAGGGCTCACAAACTTCCAGCACAGCCTCCAGTACAGTCCAGGCTTAAAGCCCATCATCCGCTCGATGTCTTCACTGAAGCGGTCCACACCTGGAAAAAGCAGGACCAGTTTACCTTTAAGGCCTCACCCAAATACTATATATATACTTTTGTTTAATAACTTATGTAATACATTCAACTTTAATCTACAAGCGCTGCTGTGCTCACCGTAGAACCAGGACACTCCGATGGCCTCGACCAGCACACCAAACAAGATAGAGGTCCCCGCTGCATACTTGTCCAACAAGGTCAGCACATAGATCCCTCCCTGTGATAAGAGACAGAACCATTGAGTGTGTTTGTGTGAGTGGGCCCCTGCATGTAATTATTGCCTTGAATATGTTTGCTTTTCATTTGGACTTGAGTTGAGGGGAGGAAGACGCTTAGACCAACTTCACATGGTAAGAAAAATATTTTGATTTTGTTTGTGTGTCTTTCAATCTCTACCTTGTTCAGGCAAATTAGACGGAGGAAAGGACTCATTCATTGACTGCAACTATTTTATTCTTTTAAATTAAATGAAGGAAGCAGGAAAAGTATCACGTGGATCGCTAACTTATGGCTAGGATTTGGTTTCGCTGTGATTGTGGACTTTTTTTGTGTGTGTCCAAGTCCAGGGACAGAACGAGGCAGACTGACAAAATCAAACTTAATATCACATCATCAGACCTAAGGACTGATCCATCAGGAAAATGCCAAAGAGATAATTTATGTCTGTACTGATTCTGTCTGTCTACCAGTGATTAATTTAATAATGATGAGACTCCGTGGACAGATGACGAATCGGTCAAAAGTTCTTAGATCTTGGCATTTTAGAACAGATTAAAAAAAAAACAAGCTGATCTTTAACACAGTAGCAGTGTTGGGCAACTGTATCAAATCTGTGGTTTTGAACCATCCAATGTCAACATGAACATTTCCTCTGATATCATTACTCATTACTTTATCAGTGCAAACAATAATATTATTGCCTATTAATGTAGTTTTGCTTTTCATGAATAGGCTCGAGATTGTGGCCAGCCCTTAAGCAAATATTTTGGGGGTGGGGGTGGGGGGTTAAAACAAAAAATAAACAAAAAAAACCCACTATGGCTGGTTTTACTGACATTAGTGACACAGAACAGAGCAGCCAGGAAGGTGAGGAAGGCAGTCGCAAAGGTGAAGAGCTTCCTGTTCCTCTTGAGGATTGCAAAGTCATCGGTGAGGCCTGTGATGACCGCTTCCATTCCTCCCATCTATCAACACAAACATGAGAACTCAACAAACTCTTTTGGTGACTGTTGATAAACACCATCTCCATGTCAATCATCTGACATAGTGTTAAATGTTAATCAATTAGACTATTATAAAAATATATAATTAAAATTGCTTGAGGAGTTATATAATAATCAAATTCCATTGTAGGAATACAGGTATTGCTTTTCATATACTTAACATTCACAAAATGCTCCTTGACAGCCAGGCCACAGCTGCTGTCTACAGATGTCTGTGTCTCTGAACAATGACCCTGTGCTGTATTTGAACTCTGTTAATTCTAATGTGCAGTGATTCAATCTCTCAGTTTCTCCTATCGTGTGGCCCAGTCTGTTTTGTTGAGGAGGTTCTTTGCTGTGTTTACAGAGCTAGAGCAGCAACTAAAGAGTTAATGGGACTCACTGCACTGTCGATGCCCAGAGTTAGCAGCATTAAGAAAAACACAATGGCCCAAAATGTAGAGCCAGGTAGTGTAGCGATCGCTTCAGGGTAGAGAATAAAAACCAGCCCTGCACCTGTAAATACACACACACACACACACACACACCGTACGAGACACAACAACAGAGTA
Organism: Cynoglossus semilaevis; assembly: GCF_000523025.1. Taxonomy (NCBI): domain Eukaryota; kingdom Metazoa; phylum Chordata; class Actinopteri; order Pleuronectiformes; family Cynoglossidae; genus Cynoglossus; species Cynoglossus semilaevis. The sequence goes on along the minus strand of NC_024311.1, from coordinate 9,527,118 downwards.
GTGATTAAACGGCATGGCCAGTTTTAGATCACCTTCTTACACATTATATTCATTCAGAGATTTGCTCACCCTCAGTCGCTACGTCTTCTATTTTCACCTTGTGTTTGTGAGCCATATATCCAAGCACAGAAAAGATGACAAAACCTGAGAAAAAACTTGTGACGCAGTTTATAGTACTGGTCAACAGAGCATCCCTACACAGGAGAAAATAAGAAGACAACACGGACAGACAGAGAGACAGACAGAGAGACAGACAGACAGAGAGAATTTAGTATTGCTTCTCAGTTCTTACAGTGACACAGAGAGACGTCATGTTAAAATCATTGTTGATGGAACTGGAACAAATCAATAGACAAATCATGGTAAAATTTCTAAATTGACAAATGTAGAAGATGAAATTAAAATGGTTCATTCGTGGTCAACGTTAACACACACTGTATGTGTCACCTGTGAAACAGTCAGTTCCTGTCTGTCTCAGCGGAGATACAGGTTTATTAGCAGCTTCACTATTCTGAACCCGGTTAATGGATTTATTATGACTAATGACCGGTGCTGTTGTTGTCACACATCTATGGCCGCCCCCCCCCCGCCTCACAGGAAGTGCAAATGTCACTGTTAGCTTTTCCTAATTTCTCAGAACTTCATGTTCTTGTTGTATTCTTTTCCAGGAGTTATCATTTCATTTAAATTAACATGAGATAAGATACAGTAGATAAAAGTATTTACCCGACAACATCCACTGTTAAACACAGCTGTGACATCGTTTTTAGTCTTCAGAAACATTTCAATTTAGTTAGCAATCAGATATATTTACAAAAAATAGTTTTCAATAAAATGCCAAATACAGTTTTTACTGTACTGTACAGTGATGCAAGATTCATCATCACATTTTTAGATTACAAATGTTCCATATCCACAGAATTCCATAGAGAATGAGTAGTGGAGTTGGTGGCATTTAAGGATCAGACGAAAGAAAATACCCAGTGTACCGGAGAGAGTCGTTTTTAAGACAATAGTTACAGGGTATTCATCTGACTAGTGAGCGAGGTAGAGGCCAACGCCCATGAGGGAAGGACCTGGATTACTGCTGTCAGGAGCTGAGATCTGGCTCTGCATCAGGTTTGCAGCAGGTCATAAAAGTCACCGTGGAGCACCATTGACTAAAGATGTCTCTGTCCTAAAAGGCTGTAAAAAGGAGCCATTAAATGTGACACTGTTGTAATTTGGAGAACTGCCTTTTGTCTCTCCTCAAAACACAGGAGTGCTCAAGAAACTTTAGGTTCCACTGCAGGACAATGTATTTACATCATTTATTACAATAAAATGTGTCTTTTTGCAGATTGTAATATAAAAAAATATCCAACACTTTATTATGTTATTGTTTTACACTGAACTGTTGACACAAAACAGAGAACCAGTCAGCGAAAAGCCTTTGGCTTTAAGATCTTAAGATGTTTATATACCTCAGTTTACGTCTACACCTGAGTAATTGTTTTTTTTTATTTATTTTTATTTCTCGTATATATTTAGACAAGTATTTTAATCCAAATGTTGCTTTACACCCCTGTTTCTGTTTACGTGAAAAATATGAATATTAATTCAACATTAATATTAATACTTACCTGTAGCAGTTGTTGTCAAATTTGTTGTAACTAGCAAATGCGATCAGGACTCCGAAACCTGCTCCTAGTGAATAAAATATCTGAGTGGCAGCATCAATCCACACCTGTTAGAAAAAAAACAAAAACAAAAGATGGGTCAAAGAAAACTCTCTAGAAAACATTTTCAAATTATTTGTTATTATTATTTTGATTAGATATTCTTGAAAGAAGCATGTGTAATACACACATTAATTAATGCTGGAGCGGTCATTAATCTGGACAGTTGACCAGTCCATTAACTCTCACACTAATACCTATACCTTAACTACAGAGAGAAAAAAGAAAAAAACCTATTTGAAACAAATGATAGAAACATAAATTTTTGTAAATTTTCTAAAATCACATTAATTTAAAACTGATCAGTGAATGACCAAAGTGACTAAATCTTTTTCTATTTAAAAACTGTTTCCCCTTTTCACCTGAAGGCAGACTGTTTTAAGAGCTTCTTCTCAATTGACTCTTTATTTACAGAGGGGCCAGGCTGCCCTTAGATCCCTTGTAATTTAACCCAAAGTCAGACTTAGCAATTATGTTTGGACTGAGCCTCCTCTTTGCAGGGAGCTGCAGGCGTGGATGTGTCTGTGTGCGTCTGCTTCTCGGAGCAAAGACTCCATACGCCGAACAACAAACTGCTCTGGGCTAAGTTCATTACTCAATTAACATTTAAGAAGACTGCGGTTGAGCCTTATATCGTAGAGAAGGGGACGTTGTGCAAACAGCTGCCATGATACTGCATCAACACACACTTAACATTTATATATATATAAAAAAACTAGAGTTGGTGTTTTTATTATCTAGAATTGTCTTTGGTGAGGCAGTGGCAGCCTATAATATTACCAATTACCAAGCTGCAAAAAGTAATATCTAAAAATGTTTTGCCTTTAAGGTAATTGTGTTTTCATGATAACCTGAAAAAACTGTGTTAGTACTAATCGCTAATCTGGCTAATCTTTTGACCCAAAGCTGTCACCGAGGCTAAGTTTCAGTGATATGCTGTGTGTGCCCACAGTTCTGTTCGCACAATATTAATTATTTGTAGGTACACAACTAAGTGTAGTGTTAAAAAAGTCCCTGTGACACATGTGAACCTTTTCTTAACCCTGACACGTGCATCAGCTTAGTAACTGGGAGATGGTATCTTTAGCGTGTGTGTGTAGAGCCCATTCATTCATATACAAACGCTCAGTATTAAAGGCACCAACTGGAATCCGGCCGCTAACCCTCTGTGCTCCGCACACTCCACCCAATTAATTTTAAGTTTAACAGAAAAAAAGGGCTCTCTAATGCACACTCCACCCAATTAATGAGTTTAACAGAAAAAAAGGGCTCTCTAAATCTAAAACACACTCTGACGTAAGTGTCTCAGGGTCTCACCGAAGCCCTGAGCGTGAGTGAAAACCTGTCCAGATGTCAAACAATAACCAATCTGAGGCTGCATCCTAGACTAAAATTTGGGATTTCATAGTGAAAGTATAATATTATAGCTATGACAAATGAATAATCTGCTGCGCAAAATCTCAACCAGCCTCACCTCCAAATTGTTGAGCCGCTTAAAATCAATATGAAGGTAGGCCTTGATTCCGTCCACGGCGCCTGGCAGGGTTATTCCTCGGATCAGTAACACGAAGAGGACCACATAAGGCATGGTAGCTGTGATGTACACCACCTGAATATATACAAAGACAGATAAAGGCATTAACCAGGGTCCCCACAATATAAAAAATAGAAAATTGTGCTGAGCTCACAGACCACTGTCAGTCACAGTATAAGGCTCCATACCTTTCCCGAGGACTTGACACCTTTCCACAGACTGAAGAAGAGAATGAAGACCACCACGATCAGACATAATGAAAGATCCCAGCGAGGCATTCCCAGGTCATTGATGCCCTGACTCTCGTGGAGATGCAGCACACCACGCCTGCACGGAATGTCATGTTAAACATCTATCATACGCACCAGACAGACATCATTCATCATGTTAAACATCTATGTATCATACGCACCAGACAGACATCATTCTTATATTAAATGTGTTTTTGTTTTTTTGTCAAAGCAGTTGGGACAGTGTTGAGAAAACAACCAAGACTACGGTGCTTCAGGTGAGGTGAGACACTCTAAAAGACAGAGACTTAGGGACATCGTCCACTGTGCTGAACTGAGAGGAGTGTCGTAGAAAAGACGTGTTCCTAATTTAAAGGCCTATTTGTTAGAAGTGAATGTTGGCAAATGAAACAGCTGTTTGTCATCATAAAACAAATGGACCACTCCACTGAGATGCTTTACAACTGTCACTAATGACCTCTGGGTTTGTTTCGCTGTTATCAGCCGTCCTCAAGCCAAACACGGAGTGTCAGATCATTGACGGGAGTTCAAAAGCTCAAGCACTTTATTATGCCATAATGAGACGAGGGGAGACAATAGGCTGCACTGTGAGATTGTTTCTTGCTGCAAGGTCATTTCTCAGTCGTCAGTACAAGGAAGGAAGCCCGAATTCAAACTTTACAATGGAGGCCGGGCTGCAAAGGCCATTCCTCATATGAACACATATTTAAGGAAAAGTTGTTTAACTTTCTAACTTTAAAATATGCACCAACATTAAAATATGTAACATGTCTTTTGTCTTTTGATGACATTCAGAGTCAGTCTTTAAATTCTGCTCATTTTTTTTGTTCTACATTGAAGGCTTCAATCTCAACTTATTCAAATAGTTCATCCCTGTATTGGCCAACATTTCCATAGTGCTCAGCAAAACCAATGAAATTAACATGAGACAGTGTGTTTCTGACTAAAGAAACTGAGAAACATCTGCAGTAAGTTGCACTTTTTGGATACCAGTCTCCTGCCACAGACCATTTAAAGCCACTCATTGTTCTCATTATGATTCATCTGTGATGTCAGCAAGGAAAAATTAGAAAAAAAAATGTTGGCACGTCATCTAAAAGATTAGCATCTGGTGTTTAGGTTGCTTCCGTAATCAGTCAAAACACAAAACACTGCGACACACACACAGCCTGAAATACGTCCACACATATGCACATGTCAAGGACCAAGGACCAGAAGATTCCAACCATGGGACAACCTGTGGTGTTCACTTTGGCTGATGATGGTGTGTTATACTAAATAGTTATACAGTCCCTGGAGAGGCTGACAAAAAGTATGGTCCTGTGTTGTGTTGATTTTCCCTAAGGTCTCCTTGTTCATCTGATGGAATTGATAGTGCACTTCCAGTAACTGCTCATTATCACATCAGTCCAGTCCCTTTGGCCCAGTTAAACTAAAAACATTTACTCCTCAAAAAAAAAAAACAAAAAACCCAGCTGCCATCACTTGCCCTTTGTGAACAGTATCAGATGCTGACAGAGGTCTTTCTCTGGTTACAACACAAAGCTATAACAGAAAATAATCAGAATAATGATAGTGTAATAGAAAAGGTTTTGTGGTGGGCTTCGATTACAAATGATCCTCTTTGGTTTTAGGTCTTGTCAGTGCAGTACGGATGTAAAGCTGAAGTCAAATCAATCTTCTCACGTGCCCATGTCATTAGATCTTGTAGTGTAAATGACAGCAATTATTCAAGTCTATTTGTCCCTGGCTGTGCCAGACACATGTGATAGAAGTAGCTGCTACGACACTCTCTGAACCCCAATCCTTCTTCCACATTAACTCATTTGCTCAATTAGACAAAGAAGTGTGTTTGTTTAAGAATTTCCCAAAATGTTTATCTGTGCTGCCTGTTGAGTAAAGAATCCTGCAATCCCTTCTCTGAGTTTTTTTATATGTATATTTTTATTTGTAGGAGCTGAGGTGGACATTAAAGGGTAAGTTGTTAAATTTTAAATAAAAAATATTTAAAAAACCCCAACAAAACTAGTTCTCTATGTCACTGCTAAATAAATCACTTCCCTCATAGAATTCCTTCTTAACCTTTAACCTTGTATTTCCAGTTCTCGTTCTTCATTTGGGTTTTTTTTCCATCTCTCTTGTAGCAGTACATTCTTTTTTTAAAGGTTACCACAAAACAAATTGTTATGGAAATGGAAAAAGTTCTACTGATAAAAAAAACAAAATCTGATAAATCGTCAGGGCTCAAGATTTATCACCATTAATCGAGAAACTGACAAACAAGATGTTTATAATCCAATCATGAAATGTTCTTTGTGTGTTATGCACTAAAATATGTTGAGGGTTCATTTTATTAGCGCTGGCAAAACAGACATCAGTTGGTCAGATCATGAAAATAAAATTAAAAAAGACAAATATTTACACTACTCCCCAGGACCTGGTGGAGAGTCCGGTGGTTGGGTACTACTACTACAACGCTGATCTAATACTTGGTGTTGTACGCCTGACTTTAATGCCTGCCTTACGATGGTGTGGTTTCTAGTACTCAATAACAGATCCTTCTGTACATACTCGCTTTTATACCTTTGTGGGAATAAACTGAATTAAATCACCTGAAATAGATAATTAAAATGGTAGACCCCCATATTATAGTCATTACGGTAAGTGTATGTGTTCTATCATAGCCGTAGCACAGTGTTACAGTGATGTTTCATGATACAGTTGGTGTTACTAGAGTGCGAGGGGTGAAGGAAGAGAACTGTTTACTCAGTTGGCTTCACTCCCTCACGCTGTGCCTTGGCATTGCTCCTGTACTCAGAGCTTACTGCATGGAGAGAGAGGATTTATCAAACCCTACAGAGCCTCCAAGATCTGCCTTTAAGGGTCTTGATGCTGCCAGTGTGTCTGTAACCATCTAATGATGTGTTTTAAAGACAGCAGCGGAAGAAGGAGTGTCTTCATTTTGGATCATATTAATGACACATTCAAACGTTATTGCATTAGTAATGCTGATGAGTTTGATTGAATTGATTTTCATGAAGGTTCCTTTGTTTCTGACAGACGTCAGTCCTGAGATCCTACAGATCCTGATTAAATAACCATGTGTGCAGAAAAATGTCCACTGCCCCACAGAATGGGAGTGGAACATTAGCAAGCCCGATTACTGGCCCGGGTTTCATGCTCAGTGTATTCAGTGACTCATACTCTGCATGTGTCTTGTATTGTCCAAGTCACTTCACGGACTTCCTTTTGGGCTGCACAGTCAAGCTTCACAGAAGCGCTCCATCTTTGAAGTGCAGTATAAACAGAAGGGGCTTTTTTGTACACACTTCAAAGAGAACATTTGAACTCTTTATGTATACACCTTTGACAGAGCTCAGGTTCGTGGCCAGATTATCTTAAAAGACCATTGGTATCTATTGATGCTCGCTCCATGGACATAGAGCCAGCATCACATACTGTGTACACAATATAAAAATAATAAAGAAAAAACAAAAACCTAACAGCCTAATAAAGAACATGTTATTATTATTATTATTATTATTATTAAAGAACATGTTAAATATTTTAGTAATAGTAATTCTACAAAAACTCTGGACATATTTAGTTAAGGGGCGATTTCTCTGGTGAAGCAGTCGGTGGATTGATATTTGATGGACAGCTTGACTCAAAAATTGCACAGTTCTCTGAGTCAATGTTAATTAACGTGTTTTGTTTTCTTTTAAAAAACTCTATTTTTAAGCCGTTTAAGTGACTTTGATGCATGAGCAGTGCCCACGTGCTAATTACTGTGTACACTGCTTCAGCTTGACAAGGGGTTACGCATCAACAAACTGTCTGCTTTACTTTTAATGACCGTTCATTCTTTACATTCGTTTCATATTAGAGCACAGAGCCCAGGAGCAGGCTAACGTCAGGTATGTTTCCCAGGGACACATTGACATGTAGATGAGGGAAGCCTTAGGTTTGATCTCTGACAATCCTCATGTTAATGTTTCATGAATGAATGCATGTTTTACGGTGACTGTACGATCATGTATTTGCAAGATTTTTCTTTCCTTCAAACCACTTTATCTCCTAGGACTTCCTTGTAAAATAAAGTCTCTGTTATATGTAACAAAAACATAATCAAATTTAATATTTAGCAGCTCAGTCATGCAGTTGGTATTTTGTATGGACGCAAGATGTCACATTTGTATTTAATCAATTAAATAAATATAATAATAATAATTTAAATACACATAAATGTGTGAATGTATGATAAAACTAAAACACTGTTTGATTCTGTTGCATAGTATTGTGTCTTCAGATACATGTATATACTGCAGTATTGTCTCTAATATTTTGTCAGTGTTGTTTTAACTTCTATGCGTATGAATAATTAATATAATGAAAGATGACAGCTGCCAATATCAATGTCATATTATATTATATTATATTATATTATATTATATTATATGCAGCTGCCAACATCAGATGATTGCCTGTTAGGTGTTCTGTTTCCTCTGCATTATCTTTCATTTACTACCTTTAAACACTGCTGCTTCTTACGTCAAGCGTGATGGGAGTGTTGTGCGTAAAAAAAAGATGTAGCACTAGCAACCCAATCAAACACTTACAAACACAACCCAGTAAAAATGTGAAGTGATGCAGAACCTTTTTCTCTTCCAGCTGCACTTGGCACAGTCCAAGTTCCAAGAGATATTTTCAACAGAAGAAGACACTTGTTATTGTTATTGTTGTCAACTAACACATGAGCCGACTGGACTCACTCATCCTGCCTAAAGTTTTAGTTTAGACATATGCTGATATAAGTACTAAAGAGTTAATTAAAGACTAATGATTTTAACATTTCTCGTCAATATAATATAATAAAATGGACCCTGTTATAAACTGAGCAGATAATAAACTAAGCTGTTTTTTTTTTAACTTACTCATAGTACTCTGCTGCTGGGGTGATTTTGTACTTGGCATAAGAGGTTCCATTTCCCAGGGTGGATCCTTTAATGGTTTCAGGGTCGGTGCAGTTCGGACTGTTCCAGCTGTTCCCACATTTCAGCCACGGCAGCTCTTTGGTCATGGAGGAGAACAGGTAATGAAGAGACCAGGCGATGATCACGTTGTAGTAGAAACCTACATACAGGGCTATGACAATCACGGTGTAGCCCACACCTGCCGGAAAAAACAAGATTGGTGTCATATTGTTATACTGTCAGACAGACAAAGTAGTAGTAGTTGAGTACTCTGGTACAGCATTAAACTTAAAACTTAAACCTGATTGTTGTGTTAATTGTTTGTTGTGTAAATTGATGTTCTGTTAATCAATGTTAGTTTAACAGCTACATTTGGAGAACAATGAGATGTAACAAATGGTGACCTGGGTGTTGGCCTGGATGGTGACCTGGGTGACCTTAAACACCATTGTGTTAAATAAATGTACAACATATTTAATATAATATGACTGTCGTCATAAAGCTATTATATTATTTGAATAACATTTTCCTCCAATGCAGTTCTGCATCCTGTTGCAGCACCTGGAGGATCTATTTTCCATTGGTAAGCACATATAGCTCATTTGCAAAAAAAGGGGGAAAAAAACTAGAAAAATCTGACAAAAAGATTCTCTCCCTGGTGATGAATACTGCTCCTTTCATTTCCTGTGGGCAATTTAAAATCTCAGGTTTGGACTACGTACTCCGGGCTTTATTAGAAATGAACTGCAGCTTACTATTAGAATTCAATCAATGTCAATTCAAGGCTGATTCCAAACCTCTCAGCATGACCTGGCATGGTATTTTATACCAAATTAATTGAATGACAGTTGCATGACTCCAACCAATAAACCTGCCCTTCAGCAGTATTACACAGAGTAAACACCTTCGTAAGAAAAACGGAGAGATAAGCTGTAAACTTATTACAAACAAATTCCGGGGAGAAACCCTCCGTACACAAGGCAGGTACTATCGACGTGGTGGTGCCTGGTGCAGACAGGTTGCCTGACAGGTCTACATCAACAAATCATGACACACAAAGTGTAAAAAGGTCATGTCTTACGTAGAGAGTAGATAAAGTTTTTTTTCCAAAAACTTTGTACCACATTTTTGCAGACAAGTTTCCGCAAAAGACACCAAAACCCCTTGCTCGTCCTCCTCCTGTATTGGACCGTGTTCTTTTCTACAGTTGTGCCTTACATTTGTACATTTCACTACAGAGGACTGAGACTGAGGAGCCTAAAATCCTGAATCCTGAACGAGGTCTGAAAAAGGTACAAATCCAGTGGCAAAAACGAATGGAAACTGGAAACTGAAGAGCTGCTCTGAGGTCACACGCACATTTGGTTAGCTGGTAGTTTCATGGGAGGGACTGGGAGGGGGGCTGTGCAGACTGTTAGCAGAAAAGCAATATTGCCCTATGAAGACAGTGGTTGACGGTTTGTGCATGCACTTAACCATTAACACAGGTAAGTCAAACTATGGCCTGCAGGCAGGATACGGACCGCTCGGCCTTCTAATCCACCACTAGTACAGCGTTTCATCGTGTGATAAAGACAGGTTTCAGGTCGACTCTTTTCTGCACTGCATCTACAACTGTGATTGTCTGATTTGAGTTGATGCCACTAGTGGAAAAATGACCAGACTCTGTGTGTCTGTCTCATGTGTGATACGGCCCTGCAAGGCGGTTCACTTGTAAGTTGTCTTTTACTCTAAAGTTTGGTTTTGTGCATTTTATTCATATTAGTTCATGCAAATGTTTTCCATCCATCCCGCGGTGACTCGGGCCGCCTGTCAAATATGAAACCTCAGCACGGGCTGTGAAGTGAATAGTTTTCTCACCCTGGTTTGACCTGTTGCATTCATTCACAATGTTTGGAAAAGCTGAGATGAGGAATAGTTTGAAGATTAACCAAGGCCTTTTCAGGAAGTTGACAAAATTGGTCACTTATTTTTTCAGGTTTTATAGAACTCATCAGAAAAACAAAAATGACATAATGCATCTTAACATGTTCGTGTGTGTGAGTGTGTACGAGTGTGTGTGTTCAGTGCAGGTTTGAACAACACTTCACCTTTAAAGACGGGGCATATCTTCCAGACTGTCGCTGCTCCTTCCCTGTTATACTGGCCCAAGGCGAGCTCCATATAGAACAATGGCATCCCCGCAATGACCAAGAACAGGGTGTAGGGGATCAAAAAGGCACCTGAAAAAAAGGGACATTTCATAATTTCTTTCTTGAGATTCTAAAAAGTGCACATACTAACAGGAAAACTATCAGCTATTTTTATGCTTCCCTTCACTCACACATCCGCAACAAGGAAATGTCATTTCCTGGTGAAATTGTTCTTGACACTGTCTATCAAAACTGACACATTGATCACGGTTATAGATAGATAGATAGGTTATGCTGGGGGGCCAACAGGCTGATGGTAGAGATCAACCTCTATTAGGACTATAGGCACAGGAATTTAAATTTTTATTATCAAAATGAACACATGTAAATATCAAACATTTGTTTTCTTTCACAACAAAGCTGTGAATCTAATCTAAGGTTTCAGTACTGAAAAAAAGAAGCATTTCCCAAGCGGTTACTGATTCCTAAAGCATCATGATGGATATGGAAACAAAAAGTCAATACATTTTGTGAAATCTCTCCACACTATTCCCATTTATTTCAAGAACTGATTAAAAAGGAAAAAGGCCATGTGGATAATCTGGTAAACAATTTATGGAATAAACTTAAATACAATTGAACGTAAAAAGTGTATATATTGCCTGGAGATGTTAGTATATATTGACATATATTAGATATATTTCTGTAGTCTTACACTCCTTCAGTACCTTTTGAGAAAACAAAATAAACAAACGACAGCCAATCTATTAAATGACAGTAGACAAATGTAGTAAGTTTAAAAGGAAAATACAAAATAGAAAAAGAACCTGCCAAGCAGGACTTGGCAATTTTTGTGAACCCACTTTTAGATTTAAGGATCGATAAGAAATGATCGATCAGAAACAGTCTACTCACCTCCTCCGTTTTTGTAGCATAAATAGGGGAATCTCCAAACATTTGCCAGATCCACGGCGAAGCCAATGACAGACAGAAGAAAGTCTATTTTCTTGCCCCACGTTTCCCGTTCGACCTCGGAGCCAGGTCCGGACGGAGCTGCGCCGCAGACGGGCGAAGGAATGATGGAAGAACTGGTGTACTGAACGCCATTCTGGTCCTTCACCAGTATCAGTTCTACCTCCTTCTTCTCCACGTTACACTGTTTCAGCGGAGCCACGGACGACAGCTTGTGCTCTGGCAGAGCTTGGATATTCATTTTCTCTGCGGTGCGTAAAAGCCCACGCTGGCCCGGTGATAACACGGCCCCGTGTGCGTTCTGCCGGAGGTGACGGACGTCTTGGTCCTGGAGCCTGGAAGAGGGCTGGAATCTCGCTGACCAAACCCAGAGAAAGGAGCGTTCTCAGCAGAAACCTTCACGTGCATGGGCTGGAGAGGAAGGGAGAGAAAACAGAGTTTGGATAGGTTTGGTGTTTGTGCGTAAAGTTTCAAGACAGTTACGCAAAGCATGGAAAATTAGTCGGGGCTGCTGGTGGAGACTCTGTGACCATATTTGTCGCACAGCAGATAAATATTTTCTCTGCAGTTAACCTGGTGCTGCAGTCAGACTGTAACATCGTGTCTGTGGTGTGATGCACAGCAGTAGCAGGTGTCAAGTCCTCTCTCTGCGTCACTGTGCGCAGCGCACCGTGTGTGGAGCGGGTCCACCGAATCCAATTAGCACATAAAACATTAGCCGTAAGGATGACCAGAGAGATAACTGCTAATCTGTATGTGAAACTGTTGTTAAACAATTTAAAGTCACTGTGCATCAGGTAAAAACTCTGCTCCGTACTTGGTAGATCTACGGACATCTCTCCATGACCCGACGCTGCTGTTGTCCAGGCGCGTCTGAGGCACGACAGCCCATCCTGAAGGAACTTTTAAGACTCGCCTTCTCCTGCAGTGAAAATATAAACTGGGAGCTTTTAAATCGCTGTGCCCCTCCGCCAGTCCTCCACGTGATATTTTTTAATTGAACACATACTCCGTGGTTTGATGGTGACCTGGTATGAACGCTTTTAGTCTCAGAGCTGCTGCACCCATAAATGTACACTTTCGCTGTTTGACTTGACAGACTTCTTCAGAGCAGGGGTTGGAGTAAAGGGCGATGGCATGTTAAGTGCTTTCACTAGCCTTTCCCTAATTCAAATATTTTAAGCAGACTGAAACAATACGTACTATTTACTTATAGCTGATATTTTTTACATTTTAGAAATAGTGGAACAAAGACACGATGTGCATATTTTTCAGATGGGTCCTGGGAGACCTGTGGACACGTGAGGACCCCCCCACGTTTGTGTGTTTGAATTACATGTGCAGCAAGAAACTTTTTTTTTTTTAATTTGGACTTTGTCTGTTTCTACTCTGTTCTGATAAGATTGGATTACAGTTTTCTAAGAAGCGGTAAAAGCATTGTGTTCCATGTGTAATTCAATTCCACACCAGCTTTTGCCATGGGCAATGATTTCTATTAGATATGGTTGATCAGTTCATCCCATTAAAGTCGATGAATGTCCTGTTTGCTCTCCGCTACTTGTTTTGTAAAACCCTAATAGGGCTGGATTTGGGCGCTTCGTTCGTAAAGATTGAAATACTCCATTGATGGTTGAGTTAAAAAAAGATGAAGGTGTAAAGGTGATGTTTTGGCCTCAATTAGTTTCTTTTGCACAGGTTTCTGATTGTGATAATACATTCTTTGTCTTGTTCAGTTGTACTTTCAAACAACTTTTATAATTGGATGGGATCAGGATAATCAGTGCAGGTACTGTATAATATGACCTATGGTTGAAAATACAGGTTGTTGAATTTGAAACCATAACTTATTCACTTCATCAGGACTCTATATTCACACATATACATAAATACTTTTGGCACAAAAAAACAAAAAAACAAACCCCTTATATGTTTTTGGATTTTGGTCATTTAAACATGAAACTAGTTCCATTGACCTCAAGTCCTACTCGTCTCAGAGTTTGTGGTCCAGTATGTCAGCATTGGGGTGACAACAAAACCTAACGGAGCTTTATACACTCGCCGTTTGCCCCTTAAGGTTTTGACCTAAGCATTTGGTCATTTATTCACTTAAACACATGCACAAGCTCCATTGTGACCTTTCACCTAATTGACCTCGGGGCTTTAGGCTCAGCACAACTTCAGTTACATTCATTTATCATGCGATCAACAATGCTTTCAGACGGTCTATAATATGTGAGGCTTGGTTAAGTAAAAGTGGTACTAAAAATGTCAAATCAGTTGACATCCCTTAAATGGAAAACAGCAGGTCACTGTGACAGGATAATTAGGCACTGGCATTAGCTTTGAGTTTCTAAACCCTATGGTTTAAATCCCTCTCATCCTAATGAAGGCACGGTGTCTTTAGGATTCTCTTTGGGCTTACTGGTATCTGAAAAGATTTAAGAAGCACAGAAATGTTAAGTCTTGTTCTCCATGCACACTTCAAACCAGAGGAGTGCAGACGATGAAGATGTCCAGCTACGGCAATTTGTCTCACAGACTCCTGGACTGAAGCATTTTCTACAGTATGTTGTTCATGTCTACACTAAAACAACTGCTGAGAAGGACACCTCATACTTAAGTCCCATCATACTGCTAATGTGGCATGTGAACACCAACAAGAAGAACGAAACAGAAAGGTGACCTCTCACATCTTAACTCACCTTGTGCTCCTATGAACACAAAGACAGTCCTCCAAAACAAACATGTAGGAATGCCATGTAATTGTCCTGTCCTGTTTTTACAATAATAACCTGCTACCATTCATCCTTCATTGTACACCTAAGGATTTATTTCCCAAAAGGTCCAAATCTCAAAAGGTCCACATGAGTGGAACATGAGAAACAATATGGGGTGTAGGCGGGTTAAGGTTAAACAGTGGGTAGTAATTAGGGTCCACGAAAGGAGGGGAGTGGTAGGATGGTTACTGGTGACCGAGTTGGGAGTACTTGAAAAACAATAGGCTGTGACAGATTCACAGTTCTTCAGAAAGTCTAGGGATGAGATTTAAAAAGGTACTCACTTCTACTTTCAATTCCATTTTAGGGGTTTTCATTATTCACAATAAAAATCTAAAATGTTCTGAGAAACATAAGCATTTTATTATTTTTTTGATTAATAAAGTTCTACCTGATCTAGAATCATTTTCTACTGCCTAAACCTTTCAGGGACTACAGCCAGTCAATAAACAAGGTACAACCAGATCAGTTTACCTGGATTGTGCTTTTTGGTGTTTGTCCCTTACTCAGAGAGAAAATTACCCAAAGAGAATGACAGCAGATTCAAGTCGGGAGGACAAATCTTCTTCGTCTATCACCTTATTCTTTTCAGGGTCCCAGTGATTGGTTATTGGCTGAGGGTTGAGGTTACACCCTGGACAGTTCACCACCACTCACTAAACTGAGTGAGTTCACACAATTCATACAGAAAGATGGGGCGTCAAACCAGACAATTTTCTTTCTTTTGGTATAGCATCGCATTGCATCATATCTCATGCATCTCATCTTCACACAGGCGGCCTAGAAATTTGTTCTTACCTGCCTTCCACAGACCAGTCTTTTTCTTGAAGGCCATCTGGCACAGGATCAAACACAGACCTGCAACACCCTAAACACTCAAAGAAAACATAGCAGTGCAGCAGATACTGTTGGCAAACTGCTGACTTTTACAAGGTTTTCCAACTTTGCCCTCAACAGGACCTTACTGTTCATACAAATCATCACAAGGGAAATGGAGAACAATCACTTTCCAGAGAGAATAATAGGAGGCAGAAAATCAACAAGGTGTCATCTGGTGCCATAAGGAAATGTAACAATGAAATTTAGAGGAACTCCCTGAAGGTGTGGAAGACAACCTGCCCGACTCAATCCTGAAACAGTCAAAGGTGATGTGTTGCATGAGGGTGTGTTAGCAAGCGCTTGACGCACAAGCCCATGTGTAAATATCTATGGAGTCTATGGAGGTAATACACCAATGAATTAACCTTGATGACTTGAACAGATTTACATCTATAATAACAGACATATTTTTGAACGACAGTGTATATATATATATATATATAAAAGAAAAAGCTATTTATGAAACAAAAAAATAACTTAAACTACCCAGCAGCCCTTTGGTGCTGACACTGAACCTTACAAATATGCACTGTAAATAACACACATTGTGCTGCCAGTGTAAAGATTTACATACATGTCCATCCTGCAAGACAGAGGAGGGCCGCTTCATGGGAGTGTATAAACACAGTCGTGTATCCTGTTATTAGAAGGAAATTCTATTCTATGAGAACATAAAGTCCAAAATAATTATGTTTTCCCTTTCATAATAATCCAAAACACGCTAACAAACACTAAGCATTTCCACTCGTTTTGGTCGTAAAATGGACAGACACAGAAGGGTCCTGCTGTTGTACAATGTTCAGTATTATTTTTAAATGTGTTTAATAAATAATTTTGATTTAATTAAAAGACCTCCAACTTACTTTGCCTCAGGACAAACCGAGACACATGTTAGTGTCACATTAACCTAACAGCCATGACTGTCAATTCTGACCTTTACTCTCTTCCTGGCACTACCAGATCCACATTCATACAAGACCTCTGTCCAGCCTTGGTCCAAAGACAAGAGCCCGCTCACTCCCTCACTCAGGTCCTATGGAGAACAAATCAGATTACCATCACGTATCTTCAACGATCTGCTGTGACAGGACCCGACCTGAGGCGGTGGCTGAAATGGATATTCCAATATAAAACAGCCATGCAGAAGAAAAAGGCCAGATGGGAGGGTGTGAGACTCAGAGAGGAGAGTGTGTTTGGGTGGGGAAGGTGTCAATGTTGAAAGCAACTTAATTGATTCCATGGCTTTCTCATCAATTTTGATTAAAAAGAAATGAGGCTCTGCACATTTGAAAAGGTTAAAACAAATTGAAGGTAAAATAAAACAGCTGGTAATCACAGCTTTGTCCAACAGCGAGCTTTTAATGAAGTGAGTCGCTTTCCATCAGTCATTTCAACCACCTCTGTGCAGATGGAGTGGGATTGCACATTTTGATTTCTCTCTGTGTGTGTGTGTGTGTGTAAGAGAGAGAGAGAGAGAGGGGGAGGGAGAGAAAGCACAAACATCTATGTTCTTGCAATGCAGTTTTCAAATGGAACATTACAGGGATTACAGACTTCAGCTGCCTGTGCTCACTGTTGATGATAGTGAACTTATCAATCAACCTGGACTGCAGGTAGGCCAGTAAGGTGAGGCCTGGTGTTCATGCTCTGAAAAGTTACTTTCTAGTTAAAAAAAGAGGGGGGGGGGGGGGGGCCCTTCCCACTTTCCAAATCCTTAAGCATCACAGAAGTGGTCTTTCTGATTGCATTATTTTTTTTCTTGTTTGTAGGATGTAGGATTATATTAGCATTTTTATACATTCACACAGAAAAAGTTGACATTGTTTTAGTCTGCCTCGTAATTACTTAGACCAAAAGACTATGCTGTTGCCTCTGCCCACATTGATGTATGGCTGCCTCTCTGCATGTCAGTCACAGGAAGCATTTTTGTTGCAGCAGTGGGTGAGGTCCAACTTGTGGTTCCTAAACTTTTTCTGCCCCTTTGTAGGACGTCTTTGAGTCGCCTCTCTTCTCCCACATTGACATACTCATAGCTATTGCTTCAATTCAACAAAGATGTAGAATACAGATTAGTGTGATTTCATAAACTACATATTGAAATAAACCGACTCTCATAGCCACTGGGTGAAGTGACAGTGACTTCCTGAAGCAGTCCAGCAGTCCCAGTGGATACAGTCATTCCAGTAACATTGCATCTAATGCAATACCATCAATGGGCCCATAGGTCAAATTTTCTTTAGTAATTACTTTCTGCCTTTCCTGGCCTTTACACACTGACATTTTCTACTGACTTTCCTGAACTCTTTCTCATTGGCTGTGCCTTTGGTGGATGCTTCATATAAACCCACAACTAAAACCACAACCTGTTAAACTGCTAATTAAGGACACTCCCAAAATAGTGGTTAACTTACCATTGTGAGATGAAGGCACTGCTGGGCATCTTCCAACTCTGAAGGGAAGTTTTCATAAAGGTTCCTTGACCAAATACTACTCAATGTCTGTGAATTTGTATTTTAAGAACTTGACTCTTCAATCTGCTTTAAAACCTTTGCTTAGGAGCAATTAAAAGCACCGACACAGCTGTTAACGTTTACGTTAATGACTATATAATGTGTGTCATTAACCACGTTAACCTGTTCATGGTCAGCACCAGTGTCAATCTCGCTACTGGGTTTAAGCCTAAATGTAATCTTTCACTTTCTACATGTGTCGCTTTAAAAGACTGGTGTGAAGGACAGTAGTATTTATTAGTACTTTTACAGAGACCTCAGAAACTATGTTGAGCCCAATTAGGCCGTGGAAATTAGATTAACGGACCCAGGAAGTAACAGAAAGTTTAACCATACGCACACCAAGGCAGAACGGAAAAGCTAAGGTTGGCGAGAGAACAGTAAAAGGTGACTACTGGCACCTGGTGGTGATTTGAAGAAACAGGTTTACGCCTTATCTTATTCAATTACACTTGCCTCACTAGAAACGCAGAGTCCTTATCATTTTGATAATGAGGTGAATATGGAATCGCAAGCAAACACAAAATAAAACTGGATTTTATTCTAAAAAGCAAACCCGGCAGAATTAACAACAGAATAAAGAATACATTACTGCCCTCTCATAATTGCAAACACAGTACTGCTTGTTTATCTGGTATCATACCCTGCTGGTATACGGCGGTGTGTGGAAACTGCTGCTGCCTTTTTGCTCACAAATTGCCCTAATTCCAGTGATTGCTTCGTGTTAATAAACATCGGGCTGAATAGATGCACTGCCGCCTCAGCAAAACAAACTTCTGGTGAGATGCAAATAGAAGCACATACAAAGCAAACCTTTGGCTAATTATACCGCCAAGTCCCTGAGCACCAGAAACGGAGTGTAACACGCAGCGTGTGCTCTAGATGTAAGGAGGAAACAGAACAAACTGCATGTTCTCAGTTTGTTTACATCTTAATAAACCTTACTGTACATCAATTCACACTGTAATACATTAGTACGACGTCTCTTTGCTTACAATGTTTTGGCAACTTTTAAGACTTGGTTTACAGGAAACTACAAAGGCAGGGGATAAGAATCACAAATTTAGCTTCAACTGAGTTCAAGCAAAGTTAAAAACAATTCAACAGAACCACATAAAAACAAAACAAAACTGCTGAGCAGTTCTGTGGTGATCTGGTTAAGATACAAAACACAACAGTGGTAGAAAATATAAAAGCTAAAATGTTTAGGAGGTTCACTGGAGCGTATGCAGTTACTCTGCAATAGCACACAAAAATGACAACTATTGTTGGACCTATGACCTTTTTCCGAGCTATATGGAAACAGAATTTAAAAAGGCACTAAACTTTAAAAATGTACACTGTCATGGAAAAGCCTACAAGGCTGGGGCTCTGCTGTGGCAAGTGACTAAAGCAAGATTCTGCCTTTACTTTTAGTCTAAACATTTGTCAGTGGTTCAGTCGTCCTTCTTATCGGAGGTGCTTTCTTCCTCCGTTCCTTTTGAATCGAGCTGACCAGTGAGTTCCAGATCTCCCGGCAGCGCCTCTTGGATCGCATGGTATCTCTGAAGCTCCAGGTAGGTGGTGAACAGCTTGGCGTATACTGGGTGGTTCAAAGCGAAGGCTTGAAATTCACCTGTGGAATTACACACAAAAGGAAAAGCAGTAGGGGAGCAGCCTAAAGTAGAAAAACCGAAATATGAAGTAAAATAAGGCAAAAAAACGCAGACTGCCCGTGAAGCTGTGTCTGAAGTTAAGGTCAACTCACTGAATGTGATGTAACCGGAGCCATCAGCATCAATCTCTTTGAAAAGTTTGGCCATGTTCAGATCTGACACACCCAGAGCAGAGTAGAGCAGAGCGGTGAATTCCTCGCGTGTGATTTTCTCATCCTCGTCCGTGTCAAACAGCTTCATCACAGAGAACAAAGCAAGATTAAAATGTGTTTTCAGTTTTATTGTGGATTAAAAACTAAAAAAAGTCTTGTCTAAGTAAACCCAGATCCTGTTATTTGGCAAATAGCAGTGAAAGCAGTGCTGTGTATAAGAATAGATACCGGTTGCAGGTTAACATTATCTCTCAGTGGAATCTGTAACTAAATATCTGAATAATTCTTGATTTATTCCAGTGGCTAAAGCTGTCTTCAAGAATTTGAAATGCTAAATTACATGAGCCAACTTAAACTATAAACATCTCTTTATATATTTACAGGATAACTAAAATACTTGTAGTTACCTTGAAAGCCATGCTAAGAACGTCTTCAGTGTTGGCTGGTCGACACAGGATGGTCACACCAATGACATACTCTCTGAAGTCTATACTACCATCTCCATTCTAGTCGGGGGGGAAACAGCAAGAAATGTTGATTGATTGCATATAAATAGGATAAATAAAGTATTTTATCTTTTTAACCTTTATCCTCAAACAGTTACATGGTTGTTAACGAAGAGGTACTAATGTCCTTCGTGACAAAATCCTGATTATTTCACAGATAACAATTCCATATCACTGTCAAACATTTCACCAAAATAAAACAGGATTCCTTCTGTGCTTCACTCATGTCTTCTTGTCCTTTCACCCAACTTTCCTGCTCTGAAGTATAAGACTATGTGATGAGGTCAAACTGCTTTAATTATACTGTACATTCCTCCTCCCCTTAATAAATCCTGAAGACACAACACGGCCCCCTCCCTTATTCACTGTCCTGGTTGCACAGCAGATGCCCATACAAAGATTTATCCACAAAAAATGATTAATTCTTTAAGCGAAATCCAATACTTCCTCTACAGTCTGTCGTGTCTCACCCTATCAAACAAGGCAAACAGCTCCCTGAGGGCGGGGTTAATGGGGAGCTTCAGGAATTTAGCAAACTCCTCAATACCGATGCGTCCTCCGTGACAGGAACCGGCCATGGCAGCGAAGCTTTCCAGCTCCTTCCTGACGTTGTCCCACTTTAGACTGAAGGATATGATATTTTTGAATATTACTGTTAATGCCCATCTGATGCCGCCATAGTACTTGGTGAGACATTCTTACTTCAGTTTGCGGTTTATTTTGGTGAACTCCACCAGACCGGCCTCCATGGGTAACGTCAGTTCTCCTGCAGAGATCATCAGGCGACAGTCCTCATATGTGTGGTCTGTCACTGGGATGCCCAAAGCACTGCAGAGAGTGAATGCAGACAGTGTCAGCTTGAAAGAAACGGACTAAAAGTATACGTTAAATGCATTGTACATTAAAACTGCATTAAAAAGTATTGTTTAATATACAGTATGACTCTGCTTAGGTACTCTGCTATTACTCTGTTACATTTATGTTCAACTTCATGTGTGTTAATTTAGGAGTTTCTATTGACTGTTAATGTGAGTTTATTTCCTTGTTAGAAAATGTAGCTCACGTCTAGATATGTGTTTTATATTCACCATGAGTTTTAACCTATACAGTATTTTTATTTTTGTTGTTAATCTGCATTCTAAACAGTACTCCATCATTAGAACGCTCATGTCTCAACTCACTGTGCCATGCGTTCCCTCACTTTGCTGGCAAACACAGCCGGACTTTTCTTTTCCTCCTCTGAGGGAATATGTGGAGGAAGGAACTGGAAATTTGAGCAAACAGATAAAAATTAAAGGTCAGGCAAAGGGGCAAGGGGGGGGGGAAACATGTTCCCAAAACATTTGTGGTGGAAAAATAATCCCTTCCTGCAGAATACAGATCTTTATCAGTTGACTGCACACAGTACATAACAATGATTGGATAATAATAATTATAACGCTAAACCTCGATGTTGAACATCATAATAAAACATGATAAAAACGTTACCTCTATCTCTACTGTGGTGTACAGTTGACAAAGAGTGAGAAGCAGAAGTGTCATCCTGCAGACAAAAGAAGTGAGTCAGCTAACTGTGTTCGCAGAAGGCTGAGGTGTCGTCTCTAAGAAAGAGACAGACTATTGATAGGATAAAAAATCACTTAAAATGCAAAAAGGACACACTTACGAGCCAAAACCCTGCCATGTCCAAGAAATTGTATCCTGAAGAAGAAAACTAGAAATTATTATCTATATAACAATTATCTAAAATAATATGAATAGTCCATTTTCACAGTCAAATACAGCTACAAAACTGGGTTTGTGTACTGTAATTAGGATGTGAAGTAAAATGAAATGACCAAAATAACTCACCAGTTTGTTCAGATATCTCACAAGTACAGGCTGCACAGGGACTCCTGGGATAAAGGCCCCTGCAGGTGGCGCAAATACAACAGAAGCAATTCTCAAATTAATGGAAACAGTTTCTGTGCATCAGAGCTGCAAAAACACTCCAGACATTGTAGTACAACACCTTGTTTAAAGGTGATGAGACAGGAGCGATTAGTACACGTCCCCTCTGGAAAGATCAGAACCTGAGGAACAAAGCATTATTATTAACATGACAAGCAACCAAAAGTCAAAAAATCAAAGTCAAACAACCCTAAGTTTTCCTTAAGGTGACCTGTCTGTTTTGATTTTAAGCTCAGTTATAACCAACATAAATAAAAAGTGGACATGTGATCCAACACAGCCAGTGTGGTCCTGCTGCAGCTGAAACAGCCCAGCTGTGGTGAACTGTAGCCAGTGGTCATCTCGTCCAATTAGATTTCATCTGCTGGGAAACTCTATCTGTGTTACATCATGTGTTGTTTTACTTATACATAATGGCAGTTGGAGCCAGACAGTGAAGAAGTGGGTGATGTTTTTGCCTTACAGTAAGTTACCAGGTGGTAACTGAAGCAGGGCTTCCCCGTGTTCATGACTCTGATTTTCTCTCAGTAAAAATACATGCATCATTTGGTCAAGTAGAAACACTAAACTGACTACTGTGTATTTATCACTGTATGTGACCCTGTGATGGACTGGCACACCGTCCAGGGTGTAGCCCTGTCAGTTCCCCCTACAACCCTGGAAAAGGATTAAGCACTAAAGGGAGAAAACCACAATTGTAAGGCGACGGCAGGTTGTCGTGTATGTGGGTGTTGTCAATGACCTGTGGCCACTGTCCTCCTGACTTGGCTCTCTTCTCAATCTCCCGGATTGTGTTTTTCCTTGAATCAGGGTCCGTTCTGGAAACTAGCACTGGCTGGAGGCAGCGCACAAACCCTAAAGACGGAGGAAAAGAAGGAACCAGAATTCAATTTAAAAATAATAATTTGGTCAATTCTTATCTTTGGTATTAGAATAGAAATGCACAAAGATTTTCTTAATTCACCAGTTGACAAGACCACATGGTGTTTTTGGGGCCAAAAAGTTTGTAAAATTGTGGGTTTCTAAAAAATTCTAAATAAAAAGAAAACATATTTAATGTATATATGTGTTATGTAGGTCTGACAATTTAGCTAGTGTTGATGGTTGTTGTAAAACAAACAGGAAAACTCATTTTTAAAATAAAACCTCAAATCAAAGCAGTCCAGTAAGTGGTTGTGACTGAAAGAAACCTGAATAAGAATAATAAAAAAATGTCTCACTGCCAAATATAGGAACAGCCAGGTTCTCAGTGCGGGACACAGTGGAGGGAAGGCCTGCAATGATGCACACAATCCCATCAAAGAAGGAGGAGTGGGGCCCTACAACCAGGATGGGAGCCTCGCTGCTGCACACCTGCTTCCCCTTGACCACCACCCTGAAGCCCAGGCAGAAAAAGTAGGCTCTGCCCAAGGCGGACATTATCCTCTGACACATGAACCTGGGTAAAAACAAACAAACAAACAACAAATTTAGAGGGTTAAATTCCATGGTTATATACTGATTCTAATATAAATAGGACTGTAAACAATGAGAGCAGGGCAAGTTATAAAAGAAATAAATGTTTTTTAATCAAAAAGGTCTGATCAGTGTTTTCTTGAAAGGAAGTGTTGCGTAATTTTGTTCTTTTCGTGCTGCATTTTACTACTAAACTTCCTTTGTCAATCACTTCCTCATAATAAAAAAAAACCTTCTAAAAGGTCCAAATAAGTACCATATCGAAAAGAGGGCAAAATGACTGTTCGAATTTAGGAAACTGTGATTGTGACAAAGGTTTCAAGCTTTCAAGCTTTCATTTTTGGCCCTAAAAAATATACTATATACTAATATATTATGTCATAATTCTATAGTCTACAACCACACTTTCATGCACTGACCACCCAGAGTGTTAACTCTGGGTGGTCAGTTTTAAGATAAAAGTGAGTTATATTCAAGCAGACAAATAGTTAGGATCACATAAACAGGGCGTGGTCGTGCGTCACTTGTACAGACTGGTTGACAGTTGAATAATAAGATACACCCTGCTTAGGTGAAATACTGCAGTTATTTGAGATGAATATACAGATATGATGTCAGAATGAAAAACATATTTATCTGTTTTTAACACCTATCAAATTCAATGCAAATTCAATGTTTTTACCACTAGAGGGAGTCCACATACTGTACTATCAGTGGTACACGTACCGTAGTTTGTGAAACTCTGGTCTGCGTGACAACTTGTTTTCTACGAACCATAGTTCTCTAGTGTTTTTTCTATGGTAATTTTTACATTATGTTCATTTAGGCAGCCTGGTGTTTGTTATATGTATTTTACTGTAGCTGGTAAAGTGTGTATGACATCTCTAATATTTTCTGATGGCCTGTGCTGCCAGCCTGGGACATGCTGTCCCCAAGGCCTGGCCAATTTAATGGGAGACTGTGTTTGTTTCCTGGTTACCGTCTCCAGCCTGTCATTGGTCGCACGGCTCCTTTCAGGGGATGCTGGAAGGTTGTTATGACAGACACGGGCCATGTCACCATCAGGACCAGGGACAGCAGGACTGCACGGACAGGGACCAGGAAGACTCCCAGGAGGACACACTGTATGGACAGAATCACATATGTGGATTCACCATAAATTAGCAGAGCCCTATAGCATATGGGGAAGTGTGCTGTCAGAGTCAACTCCAGCCCCGGTCTCTGACAGAGAGCAGAAAAATGAACCACTGTGTGGAAATACATGCAAAGCACAGGCAGCTTTTCTAGAAGGCACACAACAGTTCTCATTGTTTGTGCTCCACATAACAAGGCATGACAAGCCGATTGTCAGAGCGTTCACGGAGACGATTAGAGGCCCTGATTACACAGCGATAAAGGGATTTCACACCAACTCTCGATGACGATTCTTCAAAGTCTGAATCATTAGAGTGCAGTGACACCATACTCACTTTAATAACTGTAGCTCTGGACAGCTTAGTGTCCTGCACGAACGGGTTGATGACCGCAGGCAGGAGGAGAGACTGCTGTCTCGGCAGGGCGAACACTCGGTGTGGAGCCATGACAGTCCAGGCTGCGGAAACACGAGCAATGGTTGAGGTTGAACCGCCGTGGTTCTGTCATTTCACTTCCTCAACATTTTAACCTATTGCACATTCCGACAACGCAGGCCCAGGAGGGAGTACATAAAGGATTTACGAAAGAAAACAACGTGAGCTGCACAGGAGGCTCCACCTCCAGCGAGGTTTCCAGGGCCGGCTACAGCCGTTTTGGCAACCCGGACAATGTCGCTCTTGGGTGCACCCCTAATACTTTTTACTAATTTGCTACTTCCAACTCTACATTTTTCTTATATTTTCTTATTTCTTCATTAAGGCGAGTAAAGTCAAAAATTTACAAGATGAAATTTGTAGGTCCATAAAACTAAAAATAAATATAATGTTCTAATATAACTTTATAAGAAAGAAGCCACCAATTCATAAGATTTACGTCACAATATTACCTGAACTACAGTTATTTTACAAAAGCGAATAAAAGTCATACATTTATAAGATTAAAGTTTTAGTACTATGAGAAAATAGTCTGATAATATGACAATAACATTACATTTGAAGGCACAAGATCATAAGAATAAAGTGGAAATATTCGCAGATAATATGTCAAGTTATTTTAAGAAAGTATTAAAATATAAATATTACCACAGTTTATTAAGTACGTTTATTAAAATAAATAAAGCCGTTATATTAGCAGAAAAAAATACGCTTATGACCAAAGTATCTATGTCACAAACAACTGTTCAAACCATTATGTAGTATTAACAGAACAAAAGTTATAAATTGGTCCTTGTGTTGTAATAGTAGCAGAAAAATAAAGTTTAAGAATCAGTGCCATAAGACTGAAAAAGGTATGTGAGCAGTTATTAGCTAAAAATAGCTTAAAAAATCAACAAAAAAAGTTACATTTTCTATACATTCTGTTAAGGAACGCGAATCCAATACATTTTAATGTACAATAAAAATATAATATATTGTAGTCCAGGCTGATTTGCTGATGAAGTTTATTTGAAACATAGCCCACAAGATGGCGTACTTTCACAAAAAACAACAACCGTGTGTACCTTAAAAAACTTCACTCCAGGAATTATTTGTTTTTATTTGGGTCAGTGTGTCGGTGTGTGGGGGGGTTTGTCTCTGGTCCGACCCTTTTGTAAATTGTTGAGACTTTTCCAATAAATCATGACCCGTTTTTGGCCACCTTTCATCTTTATTGATGACAATAACAAAGTGCACAAGCATTACAAACAACACAAAACACAATTACTGTAGTGCCAACACCCAGGAATAAAAAAAAGATTATTAAACAATACTACTGCGGTATTCTTGTCATGATTCCATCAAGCAGCAAACCTATAGAGCCACTGAAGGCAACCTGTGCCTTAAACCTCCCTGTACCATTAGTGAAGGAACTAAAATACATGGAAAAGTCATGACTATAATCAGGTCTCCATTTTGTTCTGTTTCCTTGTAGAGTCCCATTAAAAGTGCTAAACAAAAATAGAAATATCGTGTGCCTGCAATACTACTTTCTGACATTCAGACAATACTGAACAGTCCCATCAGACATAGACATACACGGAATATAAGTTGTGTATATGTGTATATATTTCGGACTTTACGCGAAAGCAAACTCTAAAGCACCATTTTCGGTCATACATATTGTGCAAATTCATTTTTTCAAATGTTTTGCGCAACAATGAGAGAAATTAGTTAAAAATGATACATTTACAAAAATCTTGTACACTTACCTTGAAATATCCTCATGTGATTTAAAAAAAATTAAAATTAAAATTTTTATTTTTATGCAACAAAAACATCACAGCAAAGTATAGCACTGCTTCTGGTGCAGCGTGGACATACCTGATGTCTGAGTGAAAAAGGCAAAAAAAACACAAAAAACTAAAACAATAAAACATGGGGGGTTACACGTTCATTAATAAATCTGCAACAGCATTAAAAATCAAACGTCACAATAACACATTTATGAAGCAAACATCAAGTTGCCTATGTTCAGCATTTGCAGAAGGTCTTAAAGTACCTCTGTACAAAGCTGAGGGCTGGTTATTCAGGCTGAAAAGGGACACACCCCCTCGGGGGGGGCATTGTTGCCAGAAAAAAAAAACAACTTATGACTGAGTGCACTGCAGCAACCCCATGTTGTGCACACTCTAATGCCAATGTCTTTCTGAGGCCCAACTTCCTTTCAGATATTTAGACGTGGTGAAGTCTTTCAAAATGATGAACAGCCCAGCCAGTCCTTTGTGATTTCACCCAGTTTGACGATCTTCAAGCTGCTGTCTTCCAGTTTGAAATAGTGGTTGCCTTTGAAGAAGTAGCTGTAATCTGTCGAGACAAAAAGCCCAGTTGAATTATACTTCCATCGTATTAAAAAAAAATGAACATGCATCTCTCTCTAACGGGTAAATAATCCGATTAATGATATTTGAGGATTAACTGCGCAGATTAAATCAGGTCATGGGTCTTCTCTCTGGATTAAGCTGATCAGGCAGCATACAGAGGCAGCTCTGTGGAAGGGAACAGACTGGCGTTATATAAAGACCGCGTGGGGAAGAGGCAAAGCCATGCTTACTGGACCATGTGGAAGTTTGGAGAGCAGTAATGGAAAAACCCCTGGTTTCTTGCCATAGAAATCTACATACCGCCGAAGAGTCCGAGGATACATAGCTGAGTCTTAGGAGGGTGTTTACTAATCTGAAGGCCAATTGAAGGTAGTGAGCAGGACCCTACTCACTGAGCAAGGAAAATGATGATGGTTTAAAATCACTGAAAATTCAAGCACTGCATAGAAAGACTTGTGAAAAACAGATTCTCTCCCACGGTGTGTTTAGTTCTGCAGAGAGAGAGAGACTCCCTGACTTTAAAATGACTCCCTTCATATACCACTGATACACTTGGTTTATTTGTCTATAAGCCTACCAATCAAAAAGCAGTCCGCCGTCATCATTCCTTAAAATACCTGAAGTAATCCTAGCTGTACTGCAGCGTTTGCTTTATAGGGCTCCATCTGAGCCAATACACTAACAGAAGTACTGTGTTTTTCAGACTATAAGTCGCTCCGGAGTATATATCTTTACCAATAAAAAAAAATGGAGTTCTTTGCTTCAGACTCGGTTTTTATCCACTTCTAAATCTTTTCCCTAAAAAGGTTATGTTCAAAGATTTTTTTGTTCTTTTTTTACCAATGCCATTAAGACTGAAGGCTGCATCCAGTCCATCTGGGATGTCATTCCAGGATTCAGCAATAAGTCTGGGGAAGCCTGGGTCCACTGCACCTCTCTCTTCATCATATCTGTATACACAAGACAGAAATATGCATTGGTTTAACGTGCCGTGTCTTAGTGTTACACCACACACACACACAGACGCACACTCAACAGCCAGACATAAACAGTATGAACTCCCATGTTGTGTTAGGGCTAAAAGGGCGGCTGTGGTTTTACAGCACAGTTCAGGTCAAACCAAACACTAAATACAGAGTTTTAGCCTCACAAAACCATGGATAACTCAGGGTCGTCACCTCCAGAAATTTTCTCCGGCAAAAAGATAAGTCTTTCTGTTCTTTCTGAAGCTGAAGGCTGCATCGATTTGCTCCAGGTCTGAGGGGAGGCCGAGGCTGGAGAGCTTTTTGGGGTAACCTTTCTCCAGCTGATCCGCTTTGTAGACCCATACCTCATTGCCTGGATGAGAAAAGAAAATACATTTTATAGAAATATAACAAATAAATAACTGACTTTAACACAGGACTGGACACCAAACACGCTTTCATATCAAATATGTGAATGTTTAATCGATTTAGATATTAACTTTGTTTGTCATCTAAAGCAGTTCAGCTGCAAAAGTCATTCCAGCAGAGAAATCTGTTCCATAAATCTCATCAGTATTCATTTTGGTAAGATACAAGGAACCGTTCTTTAACCGCTAATAACTATTGCTGAACATCTCAAGTGTCTTCAGAGTGCACAGCAGAGTGCCAACATTCTTGTCTGTCATTTTGTTTCACTAAAAACAAAACCCTTGATTCTGAAACGGAAAAGTGTCTGAGAGTAAAAAAAAAAAGGAAGAAAATCTACTGTTACTTATAAAAGTAAAACAGTTTCTGGAATCCAAACAAACAGAATAGTGATAGAAACTTGATGGACAGGTTATGTAATTCAAAATTAACTAGTGCCGGCAGCAAAAACAAATGACAGATCAATAGTGTTTGAAACAGATTATGTATCAATGTATTCTGATCTTATTTTTAGCATTAAATAGGAATAAGGTCATCTCAAATTGGATGAAATTCAAGTGTTTTTTCTTCAGTTAAGTAGAGATTCAAAACATTCCTTATGAATGTGTCAGTGCAACAGAGGAAGGCAGTGGTCTGAGAATTGCGCTATCTACAAAATGGGAGTACTGCAGAAAAAAAATAAAAGAACAACTGCACTGGTAGAACGCCCACCTAAAACATTAACTCTGCAGAAAGTTCAAATCTTATTTATTATGAATCCAACTAATTCTCTCCCACTGCATACCTGCGAAGAAGACAGAGTTTTCCTCCAGTGGGTTTTCATAAGCAGCATCTATCTTGCTGGGGAGGTCAGGCCAGTAGGTGGCCACCAGCATGGGACCATTGGGTTTGCTTCTGAAGTTGACTGACCGGAACAGGAACCTGGCAGACAGAGAGGTGAGAGTGGGTGAGCATTTAGGGAAAAGGAGTTGGGGGTGAGTGAGGGAGTGAGGAGCAGAGGGGAGGGGGTGAGGCTGAGGTGAGCTGTATGTGTAGGAAGAGAGGGAGGTTTTAGTGCAAGTGCTTCACTGGCTGAACCAGCCACAATGGCCTGATTCATGAGCATCTGGTTCTCGTTAGGACTGGGGCTGCCGACGCCAGTGGAACAAGACCCATCTTGCCCGGATTTCCAATTCACAGCTGCACAACAACCATGGCTTCCCAAACTCTTTTCCACTGACCTATTTTATAAGAGGCAACAGATCTGCCAGATGAAAAGAAGGGCTGGGACACTGATAAAAATGAAGATGGATCTTAGATTTAGGAGGGATTAAAGGAGACGCACATTTTAGCCTAAAAAGTTTTTGTTTAGTTTAGTTTAAAGAGTTTTCTTGGGAGTTCACTGTGTACAGTTATATAATTATAATTTACTATTATTATTTTTTTAACTTGGTAAATCCTGACACATATTATACCTGTCATCTTCTGTCTGTTTTTTCAGATTATTTCCTTATTTCCAAAGATGCACAAGGAACTCACAAACAAACAACCCCCCTACACCCTTAACTGTCCCTCTGAACTGCTAATATCTGATCCTGAACATCTGTAATTGTACCTCAACGCCTCTAAATAATCTTCAATAATCCCACCACAGGCCTGTGACCTCAGTGTGGGTGAATCTGCACCAAGATGCTCTCAGGAGGCAGGCTATCTTAAAAAAAAACGCTTTCATCATCAACATCCTACTGCATTGGTCCAACAGACACATTCAGGTTTTATTTTTAAACCAACTCATCGTCTAAGCCCGACACTGTCTGCTTCAGAATCAGTAGGTAAAGCTGTGTCCTGCTAACAGCTCCTGGCTCTGGTTACATGAACATGTGTTATCACTGAGAAATATTTGTTCTGTTAAATTACAGTCCTAATTCCAAATTAGCAGTTTGGCCAAACTGTTTTCTGTGGGACAGACTTTATAATTGCCTTCAGCCTAAGCCCCCAGACAGACACACACAGTAAAACGCTGACGTCAGGACTACACTACAGGCACTGCTGGTTGCATCATGTTAGGATTTGTCCTACACTGAACACAGTGCTGTGCCAGAAGACAAGCAGTGATCGAGATTAAGAGGAAATGTCGAGCGCCAACAAGAACTCATGTGAAAACAATACTCTTTCCTCCGTCGTTATATGAAACTTGTGAAATAAAAGACCATTTCACAATGTTTTGAGTGAAGTCGAATACCCCAGTTATCTGAAGAGTTAAAACACCATGACTTGATGTCCGCGCTTCAAAAGAGCCTCACATGTGCCGCTCGGCTGATCACTGTGAATGTGTGGAAAAAAGCCAAGCTAGGTGACATGTTGTGAGGGGAGGGGGCAGAAAGGGGGGTAAACCCAGAGAGGATTAAAATCTCTGCAAAATCAAAGACTGAACCCTATTGGTATGAAGGTGAACTGCCTGTTGACATCAAAATTCCAGTGACACTGGGAATCTTTCATTTTACGAGTAACTGATTTTACTCTGAGAAATATTTTACTGCCCCACTATTTAAGAAGTACTGTTCTACACTAAGGTTTGACTGCACACATACAGTCCACTTACCAGACTGTGGAGTGGTATCAGTGAAGGAGAGGCTGTTTTTACATCTACATTAGCTGTCACTGTCACAGTCAGTTTTCATCCCGTTCTAACACTGTGTTCCTGTTAATAATTACCTGTCCTTAAAGAAGAACGTCTCTCCTCTGATTTGAGCTACG
Source organism: Cynoglossus semilaevis (assembly GCF_000523025.1). NCBI lineage: Eukaryota > Metazoa > Chordata > Actinopteri > Pleuronectiformes > Cynoglossidae > Cynoglossus > Cynoglossus semilaevis. The sequence goes on along the minus strand of NC_024311.1, from coordinate 9,495,593 downwards.
GCATCAAAGACCACCGGCTCACGACAGATGTCCATTGGGGTAACAGGACCTTGAGTTGGGGGCATAGGCTTGTCTGTCGACACGCCTGATTTAAAGAGATTCAGCAACATCATGTGTTATTTACAATGCGTGAAATTAATATTTCCTTAGCCGTGGTTTCTGTCCCGACCACTGGCCTCACGTGACGTTTCTCCTCACCGTACAGTTCCTGGATGCCCTGAATGTCATCATGAGAGAGTCTGAAGTCTTTGGTGAAAGTGTAAACGGGGGCCATCAATGCTCCAGGGTCCTGGGAGTGTTCCAAACCAAGGGCATGACCAAACTCATGGGCTGCCACCAGAAACAAACTGTAGCCTGAGGACACAGGACACAGTCAGAAATGTTGGCGGTCTGAATGTGTGATAAAGAAATCGTCGGTCTGTACGGCTACGACTGGCTCACTTCCTACCTTGGTCGGGACAAAAACCCCATTTACGATCGTCGTCGTAGCTTTTAGTGGTGGCACACCACATCTTGCCATCACTGCGCCCAGATGCAGTGCAGGAGTCGTAGGTGTCACTCAGGAAAGTGAAGGGGAAAACACAGGGATCTCCGTTTGCATTTCCTCCAACTGTGGACATGGCTGAGGGAGGAACGGACGTGTAGACATGACGGGTTTGTTTTTTAAAGGATAGAAATCAAAACCAGATGACTGGGAACAGCTCAGCACAGACAACTGAAAAACAACTGTCAACTCTCATTCAAATCTCACTTTGAAATTGCAAATACAGGAAGTGTCTTATGCAACATCAACATCCTGTTCAGCAAATGCTGTTATACACTAGAATACGCAGCTCTCTGCCTCGTCCTGTGTGTTTGTCTGACCAAACTTCTTCTCTTCAAGCAGTCCCACTGACTGAATGGAAAATAAACCCTGCCACTGCACATTAAAATGCTTTCATAGCCATTTGGCAGACCACAAGCAAGACTGGAACAGCCTGCTGGGGGATTCCTGTCGACCAGCACATGACAGGGAACCACACATGGCACATGGGAGTAAAATGAATCTCAGCAAACACTGAGACAGACGCTTGTGTTTCAAAGACAGTGTTTACAACAGTAAATATATATCTGAATAAATAATGTCTTAGTCTTTGTCATTCTGTACATGCACCACTACACCACCTACCAGTTTCAGGGCAGAACCCGTAGGTCTTGTCCCGGTCGTAGTCCTCAGTAGTGGCACACCAGCGGTAACCATCGTCCCTGCCCTGAGTGGTGCAGGAGTCGTACTTGTCGCCCTGGAATGTGAAAGGAAACTTGCAGGGAGCGCCATCTGCATTTCCACCCATGGTGAATAACACTGCAGAGAGAAGGTGATTATGAAGACAATGATCAATGACAATAAATACTGCATTCATATCTAGTCTGTTATTTTGTAATATATAGGTTTTCTTTTATAATATCTAAGGAAATATAAAAAAAATCCGAATTGGACAAATGGACGATATTGGAAAAAGAAAGGTTCCATACGTACTGTCTTTCTGTCAAGACTCCGAGGAGCAACTTATAATTTAGTGATATGAACAACTTCTTTGTAATAAACCTTTAGATGGCACTAACTACAACAGAAGTCCAGATGTTACATTCATTTACTCACTTTAATTTCCATTATTATTTTTTGACTAAAAGTATTTATCAGCCTTGTGGTGTACCTACATTCATGAGGACAGAATCCATATTTGCCATCATCATCAAAGTTGTAAGTGGTGGAGCACCACAGGAAGCCGTCGTCACGACCCTGAGATGTACAGCTGTTGTATTCGGTGCCCTGGAACAGGAAGGGGAATTTGCAGAACTCTCCGTCGGCGTTGCCAAACTTAACCTTCACCACTGTAAAACACCAAAAGAACAGGTGATACAACTCTCCGATGTACTATCACGATGAGACAAAGCTAATTATTAAAGACGGGTTCCTGCACGTTGACGACGTTGCTATTGTTCCTGAGCTAACTGTAAACACGGGGCTACCTGAAACTGCCAGTGGGCTTTTGGCACTGTGCACAAGAAAAGGAATGTCACAGTCTGATTGTTTTTGCACAATATTAGGAATAATGGCAAAGGCAGATGACAGGAATCTGGGTCAATATCTGTTAAAGTAAATGGAAGTGGTAGAGATTTTCTTCTTTTCCTATTCAGCCTGCAGACAGTCAGACCAAACAATGAGTTCAGTCCATAAAAGTCTTACATTAAATAAATATTATCTGACATGAATGACACGTCAGCTATGGCACAGATTAAATCTTTGTCGGTTTAGACATCGTTGGCTTCATACTGCAGTTTGCCTCCACGTATTAAACTGTACTTCAGTGATTAACTGCAGTACAAACTCATTACCTTGGCCCTCTCCCAGTGTCCACTGCTCATCATCATCAAAGTGGGAGTCTCCTCCGATTCCTGCCCCCGGAGCGAAGGCGTGAGCCAAGAGGCCGTCTTTGCCGTCAAAGGGATAACCGTCTCCGTGCTCTGTTTATGACATCATCACAGTATAATTTACCCAGTGTGTTGAAAGAGTGATTGTTGATAAATGTTATCGACAGGTTGACCACGGTGTCAGTCATCTTAGACAGTCTCTCTGTCAAATATCAATAGGACAGTGTCACGAGCCTTTAGTGACATCACTATTATAAAGGTTTGCTGTGTCTCCTCTGTCACTGCTGAGGAGCAGGGCACCAGAAGACAGCTTCTGACAGCCGACCTAAAAACACAAACACGTTCTTATCAATACACATGGCATACCGTTGCGTCCAAAATTAATCATGATGTCCGCCTCTCCGTCCATGAGTCGGGTGAATGTGAGCGGAGTGACATCGCTCCACACTTTGAAGGCTCTGAAGAAGGCATCGTTGATGACCTCCTCGTCCAGGTCCATGGTGTAGCCCAGGATTCTGGAGAAGAGAAAGGGAATGGCATGAAATCCTCAGCTGTAATTCATCACCAAGAACACGAGAGCCACACCTAGGGTTTGTCTTTGGACCGATATGTGCACATGTGGCCCACTTTTGGTTACCAATTGCTGTTTTACCGACTTAATAAGTAATGAGAGGTCAACATGGAATCTGCAGATATGGGTTCTAGATAGAAATATGGACAGAGGTTATATTTTTCCCAAGCTGACGCCAGACAAGGAGGGGATATGAGTCATCCTGTGTCTCCTGAAACAACGGTCAGCCAGAAACTCTGTTAGACGCCTGTCAACACCGTCCTCTTACAGAAAACACTATGATCTGCTGCTTGTTGTCGTCTTTGGCTGACCATTTTCTTCACAAACACACACACACACACACACCCAGGATGTAATGATCAGGTCCACATGAAAACCGCTGATATAAATAAAACCCAATCCACATCGTTGTGAACCTCAAACAGCATGAAAACAAAAGACCTGACACACGCTGCGTAGGAATGCTGCAGTTAGCAAGACGCAAAATACAAGCACTTCAGGGCAGTGTGGGTGGGGGTGGGGTGGACTGAGGTTTGAGGAGCG
>NC_024311.1:9485250-9492021 GCF_000523025.1 Cynoglossus semilaevis | reverse complement strand
CTGAAGTAAAACACACCATGGCCTTGAATTTACAGAATTTGACACTGTTCTGAAAAAACAACAACATTTGAAACAGAGAAAATGTGCTGCTATTGTGACATATTGACATATTGTGTAATATTTATGCTGTGATTCACGCTCGGTGGTTCAGAGGAGACATCAGTGTAACTTTGGGATATCATCATAGTTTTTTTCAGGGCATTAACTTTTTGGGTCTCCTCAGAAGTATTTGACCCGTGTTGTTTTTCTCTGACCTGTAGGTGACGTCCTTCTTCTGCCACTTGGGCTTTCTGTGGAAGAAGTTGTAGTTGGCCACATCTGGGACGCCACAACGGGGCTTTTTCATGATGTCCACAGTTTTGGCATCAATCTCCCCAGTTTCTTGCAGATTAAAGAACTTCTGCATTTTTTTCAGCGTGTCTTTGAGCACCATGAGGTTACATCTGTCTTGCGGACATCCATAGAACTTATTCAGATAGTGCTGAGAGAGAGAGAGAAGGGGCACACGCATGACACCAATGAATCACCTTTTTATTTACCAGTTAAGTGTAAAAAAATAAAAAATAAATAAAAAAATAAAAATATAAATCTGGCATTAAAGTTGTTACAATAACACTATGATTTAGTTTGGATAACACCAACTAACTTTAGGAAACAAAAATAAAATAAAAACCTCACCAGAGCAACTTCTTTGTCTGTTTTGGGAGTTGTGTCGTCTCCAGGAAACCTGATGATAGGCGAAGGAGCAGCATAAGTTGCTTCAAAGACGATGAACTGAAACAAAAACACTTTGAGAAAAACCCGACGACACTTTAATATCGTCGGAAATTCCATGTTTTCTTCTCAGGTAAACGGGATCTGCGGTGCGGCGGGCGCTGGTCAGCTCGGTCTGGTCCTCTGGAAAGACTTTTCTCCTCTTTCTCACTAACGGGACATTCTGCACCAGGGATCTATGAACTTTCTCAGTTCTGCTTGCACAAGCACTTTTTTCTCCTGATGTCATCTGCGCAGTCTCCAGGTTTGAGGAAAAAGGAGGAGGATAAGGAGGAGGAGGAAGGAGAGGAGGAGGAGGAGTAGGCCACATAATCATGCGGTTGGATTTATCCTCTTATTCTCTCTTTTACTGGAAACTTGAATTTGCAGCAGGACATCTTGGGTAGAGGATGGTGACGTCATCGACGCTGATTGACGCTACCTGCACCACATCTGTGTATTTAGTGTCTCAGTGTACACACATTGATGTTAGTTTATTGGTTTATGTAGCAGGGAGAGATACAGTTATAAACATATCCTGCTAAATATCCTAAAAATATAGAACTGCAGAATTACTGAGCTATAATCGTCTTCACTTAGTGCTAACAAAAAAAGTAAACTTTTACTCACACAAATCCACCAATTGTTTTGGTCCATATTAATTGAAACGTATCATTTTAATGTACCATGACCAACTGCTAAAATGCGTCACTGTCATCATTTATTCAGGTATAAATAAATCGATTCATTTTTTAAATTGACTGTTTAAAACTACTACATTTGTGCAGTTTTTTTTTTTTTTTGCTTTAGGAATAACGTGTACTCCGTATCACACTGGCTATGTGTGTTCTTTATATATCGATGGAAAATATTTTGTGATATATGCATTATATATGTATGCACTATTATGTGGCAAAAACACCTTTAGCGCCCAGGATAAACATTTGACGAGCTATGTCGACACCTAGCGGCAGAGGATCGGAAATGTCGACTTAACAGAAAGTCAACAACAACGAAGAGCATTTTATCATTTACATCACCATCGTTGTGACTCAGACATATGCTCAGGAGATCAAAAAGAAAAAAAAACTGATTAAAACAAATTTTATTTAATAAAGTTATTTTTTTTATTTTAAATAAAATATATTTTCTAAAATAACTAAACTGGTTTTGTTGTATGTAAAACCGTATCTAAACTAAATCCACGTCGATTCTTTGGCTTTTGACACATGTTATACATGTGACACAACACAACGAATGTGTTTCTTCGTTGACCTGACATTACTCCTCAGATGAATGTTGTGTTGCCGTAAATTAATCACTGCACCGAAGCCATCTTGACTCATTACAGTCAGGATGTTGTTGCAGATGAACTGTCTCCAGCTGCTTCATTTCAGACAGAGAAGGTGGGTTGGGGTCAAAGCAGTTTAGAGCTATCCGAATTACATTACTGCCCTCTCGTGGCTAACACACTCCAAGCACCCTGTTGTGTTTTTCTAGCCCTACACAGCAAAAGCGACAATTCTCTTAAAACGAGAAGTAAAGGACTCCCTTTGCAAAGAGATGTGACATCTGGATGGGACACAAACAGGAGTTCGTGGTATTTGGTAAAACAATTTCCCATTCCTTCAGCCAGAAAAAACTGTTATGTTTATATCAATGTTTGCTGCTAGCAAATGGGTACAGAGTTAATTTCACGTCCGTTTGCCAACAACCTCAGGAGCGCCACACTTTGGTGCAGTGTCCTTATTTCATACACTGACAATTGCTGCCATCTCCTCTAACTGACACGCTCTCTGTGAGCCCTCGCAGTGCCACAGAACACAATGGCTGCACAGTAAATGTGCATGGGCGTGCCTGGCTCTAAATAGAAATTGTGGAGATGCAAAGTTGAGCCACAGCTAGCAGTAATTGAAAGTCTTTGTGCAAACGGAAGCACTTTTGCAGAGGGAAGTGGCACGAAGAGATTAAGATGATAGGGTTTGATTTGCATGTAAATTGTTTTTTTTTCTTTCTTCTTCTCTTTTTTGTTGTTGTTTCCGTTGGATGCTTTAGCTTCATGAAGGCTGAAAAGTCCCACAGTGTGTTGGTGTGTTCGAGTCTACGGTGAATGCAAGAGAATCTTTTCTGTTCGCTTTCTTCTAGCTTGCAAAAGTGGCTGATTTAAACACAACTTACTACTGTGTGTTATCATTTAGGGGCACACGGTGGAAAAGTCATCAGTACTTCTCAAATAGTGGGGCGGGGCCCCCATGGGGGGCATGGCGAGGTGCCGGTGCTTTCAATGGAACATGGCACGCTGGACATGAGTGTACCACTGCTGTAATGTTTGAATGATGACAGGCCTCCAGTCACTAGGTGGCAGCAACTCATACAGTGGTTTGTTTCTAGAAAAACTTATTTTATTTAATTTTTTATTTTTTTATTATCAGTTACTAATGGTCGTCCTGTATGCGGTCTGCATGTTTTCCTTGTGTGCATGGACGTTCTCAGAGTTCTCTCAGTACTACGCTTCCTCCACACCAGGACGTCAAACACCATATTTTACATATGACTCCATCCTAATGCTCTGTATGTGACATGATGCTGGTGCAAAGCTTTAAAATACACTGCTGCTACTTCTATAAAGTTGTGTAATTAATTATGGCGGCTGCTTCCTCTGGCGTGCCAGCGTGGCCTCCTCTCGTGACTGGGAATAGGACATTCTGGACATGAAGGCCAGTTGTATTATGGCGCTCCAGCTGGCTCCAGATCTTCAAGCCCACTTTATTGACCCTGATCCAGCTGAACAGACTGCAGCCCTGGATGTCACCCTCTCCCCTTGCCCTCAGCTCTGGCTCCTGCAAGGACCCAGACAGATTCTCTGATGGGTCATCAAACCAAACTGTCCGTATGGCCGGCTGGCACTGAGGTCATGAATGACAAATATCACGGTCCCGCTGCTCTCTCTGCTGCTCAGGGGTTATTCAGAGTAGTCGAGAGGACAAAGAACGTGGTGTTCACCAGTGGTCCGACCTGAATGCATAGTTAGCCTGGGCATGTAGTTAATTCTGACACAGAGCGGTTTGGAATCAGTCTATTGGCATTGTTTGTTTTATATGCTCCGCAGGAGTAATTAAGCAATGGTTGCTGAGTAAATGAATGCTGCAACAGCTCTGTCAATAAATCTGTTTCAAGATAACGTAATTTGGCTAAGCACTGTGTTACAGAACACTGTGACACATATTATATCACTTGATTTGGAACACTCGGATGATGAATTATTGAACATAAATCCATTATCTTGAACGTGTTTTATTTATGAATGCACCAAGACACTGGAGGACTTTAACAACGCCGGATAATTATTGTTCCACATTGTGTCACCACTCCTCTCTCAGATGCCTGTGCCAGAGCTAACTGCAGTGAATCAAAGAAGTGCAACTTTTGATTGACACGTTGAGCGAGCACAAGGCCCACAGCGACATTAGCGGAATTGCTTTATTTAATGCTTTCTTGCTCATTCTGTTTCTCTTTTAGCACGCCTTGTAAACACTGATGCAATAACGCATTCCATTATACAGAGGAGAGGAGACGGGTGTCTCTGGAGGCTCCTCTCCATCTCAATAATAGGTCAACAGCTGTATTTAAAAAATTAATCACCTTCTTGGCAGTTGCAAAGGTTAGCCGCGACGCTCTGAGATGCAATATTGGAAGCTGGGATCAGATCAAATCTCAGTGGAGAGCAGAAAGAGTTGCCTTTGATGAGTACAGCATGTAAATGATTTGTGTGTGTTTATAGGACACGGGGCTGGCCCTGCCTCACTCCAAGACAGTGGTGTCGGCACCACTCTGTGGCTGAGACAGGCAACAGCAGATGGAAATGAGCAACAGAAGGCAGGGTTGACCTGACAACAGCTCTTCACTGTTCATCCTCACTGCAGAATCCTTCTTCTTCTTCTTCTTCTTCTTCTGGCTCTACCTTGAGTCTGTGTTGTTAGTTCTTCATTTACTAAAATGTGAGTCACATGCTCTCCTTCTGCCGTGTTCTCTTATCTTTTTAAATTCACTTTTTATAGATTTTCTAAATGAGCCTGTTATATAGCAAGTATTTTGTCATATTTGTTCAGGTTTTAAGGAGAGCAATGAATTGTAGCCATCACAACACAGGACCGGTAAACAGCGTGTTTGTTAATCTGCTGTTTCCTGATGGAGACATTACCCCAGCCTGTGCGTGTGACCTTTTAAAAAATTCAAATATTGATGCCTTTTTCACATCAGAGACAAATTACTCTCAAATTTATCCTGAGGTATGACGGCGTGCGGATGAAATATGCATATCTACCGTGGATTGCTTTTAGTCATTCTGAAATATTCAAAGTTGTACCTTTCAGATGCAGTGTTTCTTGCTGACATTTGAAGATTAAATTTTCAGCCTTCATCTTGTTCAACCGGCTCAGTAAGTGGATAGCTTTGATAAGTCAACAACATTGTTATGTCAACTGTTTGAAAAAAAAATAAAACAAAAAACATCACCTGTGTGATGCAAATGGATGAAATAATTGTGAAAATGCAGCTGTCTGTCCTGACACTTGGCAGAATTCTGCAGTGGATGGTATTTTATATTTCATATGATGTCAATGTTTACAGTATGTTGGCTTTGTAACCTGACTCATCGTAATTAAAGTAAAACTGTAACAGTATCCCTGTCACAACCCCCTCAAAGAAGAGTTCATCATTGGGTCACAGCCCATATATATTTTCCATTTTAATTACATTTTTTACAGTTTTATATATTTAGGATCACTAATTGCTGCAGTTGCAATTAAAAAAAAACCTGGCTAAAGCTAAAACCTCACCGACTTATTTCTCCAACATCTTCCTGCTAATGTCCAGACACTGCTATTGAATTAGTCTGATGTGATGTCATGTTCTCTGTGGGGCTAGAACAACAGAGAGAATCAGAAAAACATGCTTGTCTGCCCCTGGTGGTCCATGCAAACAACATTAAAACAAGCAGCATGGACAATAAATGTGGGGTGGCCAAAGCTGCCACGATGTCACTTCCTGCCATTGCCACATTAGAGGAAGAGCTGTCTCAGGAGAGCAAAGAAAATCACTGAGGACTGAAGTCACCCTTCACATGGACTGTTTGGTCCCTTACCCTCTGGGAGGCGCCACAGGACCCAACTATCCTCACACTGTCGTCTACATCCACCACCACCCCCTCCATGTATACAGTATATAGATACTGAGGTGCAAAAACAATAGTTGTCTTGTGGAATCTAATATAGTTGTAGTTCCCTATTTTGGACCACAGAGGGTGTTGTTTCATTCCATGGTTTGCACGCCAGAAATACCAGACAACGCATGGAAAATACATGAAGTAACAGATACAGTAACTTCATTAAGGAATAATTTTGGAATGAAGGAAGGTTTAAATAATGAATTTACTTCAAGAAAAATTATTTCATGGACCATTTTTAAAGTTGTTGAGTTAAAGGTCTTTTTTAAAAATGTCTCTGATTTTCAGATTTTTATAACTATTTGGTGTTAGTGTAGTATTTTTTTCATGCAACATTTGTTGTGAAAACCCCAACTGAAAAAAGACCATAATTCTTTTCCTTACAGTCATTGAGATGGAACCACAAGGCCTTTATGGAAACGCTTAAATCACAGAGTTGTGTTGAACCCTGAAGTCTCTCCCTTCTCTGCCACAAAGTGTGGAAGTTTCAAATTATAGTCTTTCATCCTAATAAAGAACCGTAAACCAGTCAGATTAGGCTTGGAGTGACCTTGAGGTTAAAAGTTCAATAGGTCAGATCAGATAACACGCACACGGGCTAACGCAGTAGATTTAATTTGATTTGTGTCTTTCTTTATGCTTACATTACACTGAACAGCCAATTTCGACAGCTGGGATTCATTTCTCTGCTTTTTATGTTTTTCGCCCAAAACATTGAAACATTAGTTACATCTGAAGTCTTTTAGATAAATCACTGCAGTCACTTTAGCCCACCTGCTTCCTGGAAGATAACA